>NW_019230338.1:259274-285302 GCF_002742605.1 Olea europaea var. sylvestris
TTTCTCGGGTCGTTTCCAATAAACATGCCAAATTCCGGTCGATTCCAACACCATCGTGACAAATAAAGAAATTGCCCCAAGTATAGTTTTTTTAAGTTTCCGTCCAACACTTCTTCAACCTGACATAATTAATATGGAAATTAATTATTCGGAGGCCTAAACATAGGAATTTGGCTAAAATCCCGTGATCCCGAGTCTATGCCCTGACTCCAATTTCTAGGGCCGTTTCCAATCAACTTGCCAAATTTCGACCCATTTCGACACCGTCGCGACAAATGACAAAAGTGCCCCTGGTGCAATTTTGCGTTGTTATTTTCCTGTTCAACATATCTTCAACCTGACATAATTAATACGGAAATTAATTATTGGGAGGCCTAAACGAAGGAATTTGGCTAAAAACCCGTGATCCCGGGTCTGTGCCCGGAGTCTAATTTTTGGGGCCGTTTCCAATCAACCTGCCAAATTTCGGCCCATTCCGACATCGTCGCGACAACTAACGAAATTGGCCCTGGTACGATTTTTGTTGTTAATTTTCTATCCATCACATCTTCAACCTGACATAATTAATAAGGAAATTAATTATTCGGAGGCCTAAACGAAGGAATTTGGCTAAAATCCTGTGATCCCAGGTCTGTGCCCCGACTCCAATTCCTGAGGCCGTTTCCAATCAACTTGCCAAATTTCGGCCCCTTTTGACACCGTAGCAACAAATGGCGAAATTGCCCTCGGTGCGATTTTGTATTGCTAATTTTCTGTCCAACACTTCTTCAACCTGACATAATTAATACAAAAATTAATTATTCGGAGGCGTAAATAAAGGAATTTGTCTAAAATCCCATGATCCCGGGTCTGTGCCCCGACTTCAATTTCTAGGACAGTTTCCAATCAACCTGCCAAATTTCGGCCCATTCCAACACCGTCGCAACAAATGACGAAATTGGCCCTGGTACGACTTTGAGTAGTTAATTTTCTGTCCAACACTTCTTCAACCTGACATAATTAATACGACAACTAATTTGGCTAAAATCCCGTGATCTCGGGTCTGTGCCCCGACTCCAATTTCTGGGGCCGTTTCCCTTCCACGTGCCAAATTTCAGCCCATTTCGACACCAACGCGACAAATGACGAAATTGCCCCTGGTGTGGTTTTGCGTTGTTATGTTTCTGTCCAACACATCTTCAACCTGACATAATTAATACATAAATTAATTATTCGGGGGCCTAAACTTAGGAATTAGGCTAAAATCTTGTGATCCCGGGTCTGTTCCTGGAGTCTAATCTCCGGGGCCGTTTCCAATCAACCTACCAAATTTCGACCCATTTCGACACTGTCGCGACAAATGACTATATTGCCCCTGGTGCGGCTTTGCATAGTTAATTTTCTGTCCAACACTTCTTCAATCTGACATAATTAATACGGAAATTAATTATTCGGAGGCCTAAATGAAGGAATTTGGCTAAAATCCCGTGATCCCGATTCTGTGCCCGGACACCAATTTCTGGGGCCATTTCCAATCAACCTACCAAATTTTGGACCATTCCGACACTGTTGCGGCAAATGATGAAATTAGCCCTCGTACGGTTTTTCTTTGTAAATTTTCTGTCCATCACATCTTCAACCTGACATAATTAATATAGAAATTAATTATTCAGCGGCCTAAATGAAGGAATTTGGCTAAAATCCCGTGATCCCGGGTCTGTTACCCGACACCAATTTTTGGGGCCGTTTCCAATCAACCAACAAAATTTCGGTCCATTCCGACACCATCGTGATAAATGACGAAATTGCCCCTGGCACGGTTTTTCTTTATTTATTTTCTATACATCACATCTTCAACCTGACATAATTATTATAGAAATTAATTATTCGGAGGCCTAAACGAAGGAATTTGGCTAAAATCCCGTGATCCCGGGTCTGTGTCCCGACACCAATTTCTGGGGCCGTTTCCAATCAACCTGCAAAATTTCGGCCCATTCCGACACCGTCGCGACAAATGACGAAATTGCCCCTGGTGCTACTTTGCATTGTTAATTTTCTATCCAACACATTTTCAACCTGACATAATTAATACGAAAATTAATTATTTGGAGGCCTAATCGAAGGAATTTGGCTAAAATCCCGTGATCCCGGGTCTTTGCCCCGACTCCAATTTCTAGGGCCGTTTCCAATCAACCTGCTAAATTTCTGTCCATTCCGACACCGTCGCGACAAATGACGAAATTGCCCCTGGTGCGGTTTTGCGTTGTTATTTTTCTGTCCAACATATCTTCAACCTGACATAATTAATGCGTAAATTAATTATTCGCAGGCCTAAACAAAGGAATTTGGTTAAAATCCCGTGATCCCAGTTCTGTGCCACGACACCAATTTCTGGGGCCGTTTCCAATCAACCTGCCAAATTTCGGCCCATTCCGACACCGTCGTGACAAATGACGAAGTTGGCCTTGGTATGGTTTTTCTTTGTTAATTTTTTGTACATCACATCTTCAACCTGACATAATTAATATGGAAATTAATTATTCGAGGCCTAAACGACGGAATTTGGCTAAAAGTCCATGATCTCAGGTCTGTGTCCCAATACCAATTTCTGGGGCCGTTTCCAATCAACCTTCCAGATTTCGGCCCATTTCGACACCGTCGCGACAATTGACGAAATTGCCCCTGGTGTGGTCTTGCGTTGTTAATTTTCTATCCAACACTTTTTCAACCTGACATAATTAATGTGAAAATTAATTATTCGGAGGCCTAAACGAAGGAATTTAGCTAAAATCCCGTGATCCTGGGTCTGTGCCCCGAATCCAATTTCTGGGGCCGTTTCCAATCAACCTGCCAAATTTCGGCCCATTCCGACACCGTCGCGACAAATGACAAAATTGCCCCTGGTGCCTTTTACGTTGTTAATTTTCTGCCCAACAATTCTTCAACCTGACATAATTAATACGGAAATTAATTATTCGTAGGCCTAAACAGAGGAATTTGGCTAAAATCCCATGATCTCGGTTCTGTTCCCCGAGTCCAATTTCTGCGGCTGTTTCCAATCAACCTGCCAAATTTCAGCCCATTTTGACACCGTCACGACAAATGACGAAATTGTCCCTGGTGCGGTTTTTCTTTTTTAATTTTCTGTCCAACACTTCTTCAAACTGACATAATTAATACGAAAATTAATTATTCGAAGGCCGAAACGAAGGAATTTGGCAAAAATCCCGACTACAATTTCTGGAGCCATTTCCAATCAGCCTGCCAAATTTTGGCCCACTCCGACACCGTCACGAAAAATAACGAAATTGCCCCTGGTGCTGTTTTTCTTTGTTAATTTTTGTCCAACATTTCTTCAACCGGACATAATTAATACGGAAATTGATTATCCATAGGCCTAAATGAAGGAATTTCGCTAAAATCCCGTGATCCCGGGTTTGTGCCCCAACTCCAATTTCTGGGGCCGTTTCCAATCAACCTGTCTAATTTCGGCCCATTCTGACACCGTCGCGACAAATGACAAAATTGCCCCTGGCGTGGTTTTGCGTTGTTAATTTTCTGTCCAACACATCTTCAACCTGACATAATTAATACGAAAATTAATTATTCGAGGGCCTCAACAAAGTAATTTGGCTAAAATCCCGTGATCCCGAGTCTGTTCCCCGAGTCCAATTTCTCGGGCTGTTTCCAATCAACTTGCCAAATTTCGACCCAATCTGACAATGTCGCGACAAATGACGATATTGCCCCTGGTACGGTTTTTCTTTTTTAAATTTTTGTCCAAAACTTCTTCAACCTGACATAATTAATACGAAAATTAATTATTCGGAGGCCTAAATGAAGGAATTTGGCTAAAATCGCATGATCCCGGGTCTGTGCCCCGACCCCTATTTCTGGGGCCGTTTCCAATCAACATGCCAAATTTCGGCCCATTCTGACACCGCCGCGACAAATGACGAAATTGCCCCTGATGCGGTTTTTCTTTGTTAATTTTCTGTCCAACACATCTTCAACCTGACATAATTAATATGGAAATAAATTATTCGGAGGTCTAAATGAAGGAATTTAGCTAAAATCCCGTGATCCCGTGTTTGTGCCCCGACTACAATTCCTCAGTCCTTTTCCAATCAACCTGCCAAATTTCGGCCAATTTTGACACCGTCGTGACAAATTACGAAATTGCCCCTAGTACGATTTTTCTTTGTTAATTTTCTGTCCAACACATCGTCACTTAACGTAATCAATACGGATATTAATTATTCGAAAGCCTAAACGAAGGAATTTAGCTAAAATCTCGTGATCCCGGGTCTGTGCCACGACTCCAATTTCTCGAGCCGTTTCCAATCAACCTACCAAATTTTTGCCCATTCTGACACCGTCGCGACAAATGACGAAATTGCCCCTGGTGCGGTTTTGCATTGTTAATTTTCTGTCCATCACTTCTTCTACCTAACATGATGAATACAGAAGTTAATTATTCGATGGCCAAAGAGAAGGAATTTGGCTAAATCCCATGATCTCGAGTCTGTGCCCTGATTTCAATTTCTGGGGCCGTTTCCAATCAACCTGCCAAATTTCGATAAATTTCGACACCGTCACGACAAATGAAGAAGTTGCCCCTGATGCGGTTTTTCTTTGTTAATTTTCTGTCCAACACTTCTTCAACCTGAATAATTAATACAAAAATTAATTTTTCCGAGGCCTAAACGAAGAAATTTGGCTAAAATCCCGTGATCCCGGGTCCATGCCCCGAGTCCAATTTCAGGGGCCGTTTCCAATCAACCTGCCAAATTTCGGCCCATTCTGACACCGTCGCGACAAATGACGAAATTGCCCCTGGTGCTGTTTTGCGTTGTTAATTTTCTGTCCAACACATCTTCAACCTGACATAATTAATATGGAAATTAATTATTCGGAGGCCTAAAGGAAGGAATTTGGCAAAAATCTCGTGATCCCGGGTCCGCGCCCTGACACCAATTTCTGGGGCCATTTCCAATCAACCTGCCAAATTTTGGCCCATTCCGACATCGTCGCGACAAATGACGAAATTGCCCCTCGTGCGGTTTTTACGTTATTAAATTTCTGTCCTGCACTTTTTCAACCTGACATAATTAATACAGAAATTAATTATTCGGAGGTGTAAACGAAGGAATTCGGCTAAAATCTCGTGATCCCGGGTCTGTGCTTCGACTCCAATTTTTGGGGCCGTTTCCAATCAACCTGCCAAATTTCGGCCCATTCCGACGCCGTCACGACAAATGACGAAATTGCCTCTAGTGCGATTTTTCTTTGTTAATTTTCTGTTAAACACTTCTTCAACATGACATAATTAATACGGAAATTAATTATTCGGAGGCATAAACAAGGAATTTTGCTAAAATCCCGTGATCCTGGGTCTGTGCCCCGACTCCAACTTCTGGGGCCGTTTCCAATCTACCTGCCAAATTATGGCCCATTCTGACACCGCCGTGACAAATGACAAAATTGCCCCAGGTGCGGTTTTGCACTGTTAATTTTTTGTCCAACATATCTTCAGCCCAACCTAGTTATTACAGGAATTAATTATTCGGAGGCCTAAATAAAGGAATTTGGCTAAAATCCCGTGATCCCGGGTCTGTACCCGAGTCCAATTTCTCGGGCCGTTTCCAGTCAACCTGCAAAATTTCGGCCCACTTCGACACCGTCACGACAAATGACGAAATTGCCCCCGGTGCGATTTTTCATTTTTAATTTTCTGTCCAACACTTCTTCAACCTGACATAATTAATACGTAAATTAATTATTCCGAGGCCTAAATGAAGGAATTTCGTTAAAATCCCGTGATCCCAGGTCAATGCCCCGACTCCAATTTCAAGGGCCGTTTCCAATCAACTTACCAAATTTCGGCCCATTCTGACACCGTCGTGACAAATGACAAATTGCCCCTGACGCGATTTTGCGTTGTTGATTTTCTGTCCAACACATCTTCAACCTGACATAATTAATATGGAAATTAATTATTCGGGTGCCTAAACAAAGAAATTTGGTTAAAATCCCATGATCCCGGGTCTGTGCCCCGAGTCGAAATTCTCGGGCCATTTCCAATCAACCTGCCAACTTTCGGCCCATTCGGACACCGTCGCGACAAATGACGAAATTGCCCCTGGTGCGGTTTTTAAATTTTAATTTTCTGGCCAACACTTCTTTAACCTGACATAATTAATACATAAATTAATTATTCGGAGGCCTAAACGAAGGAATTTCGTTAAAATCCTGTGATCCCAGGTCAATGCCCCGACTCCAATTTCAAGGGCCGTTTCCAATCAACCTGCCAAATTTCGGTCCATTCCGACACCGTCGTGACAAATGAGAAATTGCCCCTGACGCGGTTTTGCGTTGTTAATTTTCTGTCCAACACATCTTCAACTCGACATAATTAATACGAAAATTAATTATTCAGGTGCCTAAACCAAGAAATTTGGCTAAAATCCCATGATCCCGGGTCTGTGCCCCGAGTCGAAATTCTCGGGCCATTTCCAATCAACCTGCCAAATTTCGGCCCATTCCGACACCATCGCGACAAATGACGAAATTGTCCCTGGTGCGGTTTTTCTTTTTTAATTTTCTGTCAAACACTTCTTCAACTTGACATAATTAATACGAAAATTAATTATTCGGAGGCCTAAACGAAGGAATTTGGCTAAAATCCCATGATCCCGGGTCTCTGCCCCGACTCCAATTTCTGGGGACGTTTCCAATCAAACTGCCAAATTTCGGCCCATTCCGACAGCGTCGTGACAAATGACGAAATTGCCCCTGGTGCGGTTTTTCTTTGTTAATTTTCTATCCAACACATCTTCAACCTGACATAATTAATACGGAAATAAATTATTCGGAGGTCTAAATGACGGAATTTAGCTAAAATCCCGTGATCCCGTGTTTGTGCCCCGACTACAATTCCTCAGCCCTTTTCCAATCAACCTGCCAAATTTCGACCAATTCCGACATCATCGTGACAAATGTCGAAATTGCCCCTGGTACGATTTTTCTTTGTTAATTTTCTGTCCAGCACATCTTCAACCTGACATAATTAATATGAAAATTAATTATTCGGAGGCCTAAACAAAAGAATTTTGCTAAAATCTCGTGATCCCGGGTCTATGCCCTGACTCCAATTTCTCGGTTCCAATCAACCTGCCAAATTTCGGCCCATTCCGACACCGTCGTGACAAATGACGAAATTGCCCCTAGTACGGATTTGCTTTGTTAATTTTCTGTCCATCAATTCTTCAACCTGACATGATGAGTACGGAAGTTAATTATTCGGAGGCCAAAACAAAGGAATTTGGCTAAAATCCCGTGATCCCGGGTCTGTGCCTCGACTTCAATATCTGGGGCCGTTTCCAATCAACCTGCCAAATTTCGGCCCATTCCGACACCGTTGCAACAATTGACGAAATTGCCCCTAGTGCGGTTTTTCATTGTTAATTTTCTGTCCAACACTTATTCAACCTGACATAATTAATACGGAAATTAATTGTTCGGAGGCCTAAACAAAGGAATTTGGCTAAAATCCCGTGATCCTGGATTTGTGAGCCGACTCCAATTTTTCGGGCCGTTTCCAATCAACCTGCAAAATTTCGGCCCATTTTGACACCGTCGCGACAAATGACAAATTTGCCCCAGGTGCGGTTTTGCGTTGTTAATTTTCTGTCCAACACTTCTTCAACCTGACATAATTAATACGGAAATTAATTATTCAGAGGCCTGAACAAAGGAATTTGGCTAAATTCCCGTGATCCCGTGTCCGTGCCCCGAGTCCAATTTCAGGGGCCGTTACCAATCAACCTGCCAAATTTCGGCCCATTCCGACACCGTCGCGACAAATGACGAAATTGCCCTGGTGCTGTTTTGCGTTGTTAATTTTCTGTCCAACACATCTTCAACCTGACATAATTAATACGGAAATTAATTGTTCGGATGCCTAAACAAAGGAATTTTGCTAAAATCCCGTGATCCTGGATTTGTGCCCCGACTCAATTTTCTCGGGCCGTTTCCAGTCAACCCGCCAAATTTCTGCCAATTTCAACACCGTCGCGACAAATGATGAAATTAACCCGTTGCGGTTTTCCTTTGTTAATTTTCTGTCCAACACTTCTTCAACCTGAATAATTAATACAAAAATTAATTTTTCCGAGGCCTAAACGAAGAAATTTGGCTAAAATCCCGTGATCCCGGGTCCATGCCCCGAGTCCAATTTCAGGGGCTGTTTCCAATCAACCTGCCAAATTTCGGCCCATTTCGACACCGTCGCGACAAATGACGAAATTGCCCCTGGTGCTGTTTTGCGTTGTTAATTTTCTGTCCAACACATCTTCAACCTGACATAAACGGAAATTAATTATTCGGAGGCCTAAATGAAGGAATTTGGCAAAAATCCCGTGATCCCGGGTCCGCGCCCCGACACCAATTTCTGGGGCCATTTCCAATCAACCTGCCAAATTTCGGCCCATTCCGACATCGTCGCGACAAATGACGAAATTGCCCCTCGTGCGGTTTTTGCGTTATTAAATTTCTGTCCTGCACTTTTTCAACCTGACATAATTAATACAGAAATTAATTATTCGNATCCCGTGAACCCAGGTCAATGCCCCGACTCCAATTTCAAGGGCCGTTTCCAATCAACCTGCCAAATTTCGGTCCATTCCGATACCGTCGTGACAAATGACAAATTGCCCCTGACGCGGTTTTGCGTTGTTAATTTTCTGTCCAACACATCTTCAACTTGACATAATTAATACGAAAATTAATTATTCGGAGGCCTAAAGGAAGGAATTTGGCAAAAATCTCGTGATCCCGGATCTGTGCCCCGAGTCGAAATTCTCGGGCCATTTCCAATCAACCTGCCAAATTTCGGCCCATTCCGACACTATCGCGACAAATGACGAAATTGTCCCTGGTGCGGTTTTTCTTTTTTAATTTTCTGTCAAACACTTCTTCAACTTGACATAATTAATACGAAAATTAATTATTCGGAGGCCTAAACGAAGGAATTTGGCTAAAATCCCATGATCCCGGGTCTCTGCCCCGACTCCAATTTCTGGGGACGTTTCCAATCAAACTGCCAAATTTCGGCCCATTCCGACAGCGTCGCGACAAATGACGAAATTGCCCCTGGTGCGGTTTTTCTTTGTTAATTTTCTGTCCAACACATCTTCAACCTGACATAATTAATACGGAAATAAATTATTCGGAGGTCTAAATGAAGGAATTTAGCTAAAATCCCGTGATCCCGTGTTTGTGCCCCGACTACAATTCCTCAGTCCTTTTCCAATCAACCTGCCAAATTTCGACCAATTTCGACATCATCGTGACAAATGTCGAAATTGCCCCTGGTACGATTTTTCTTTGTTAATTTTCTGTCCAGCACATCTTCAACTGACATAATTAATATGAAAATTAATTATTCGGAGGCCTAAACGAAAGAATTTTGCTAAAATCTCGTGATCCCGGGTCTATGCCCCGACTCCAATTTCTCGGTTCCAATCAACCTGCCAAATTTCGGCCCATTCCGACACCGTCGTGACAAATGACGAAATTGCCCCTGGTACGGATTTGCTTTGTTAATTTTTTGTCCATCAATTCTTCAACCTGACATGATGAGTACGGAAGTTAATTATTCGGAGGCCAAAACAAAGGAATTTGGGTAAAATCCCGTGATCCCGGGTCTGTGCCCCGACTTCAATATCTGGGGCCGTTTCCAATCAACCTGCCAAATTTCGGCCCATTCCGACACCGTCGCAACAATTGACGAAATTGCCCCTGGTGCGGTTTTTCATTGTTAATTTTCTGTCCAACACTTCTTCAACCTGATATAATTAATACGGAAATTAATTGTTCGGAGGCCTAAACAAAGGAATTTGGCTAAAATCCCGTGATCCTGGATTTGTGAGCCACTCCAATTTCTCGGGCCGTTTCCAATCAACCTGCAAAATTTCGGCCCATTTTGACACCGTCGCGACAAATGACAAATTTACCCAAGGTGCGGTTTTGCGTTGTTAATTTTCTGTCCAACACTTCTTCAACCTGACATAATTAATACGAAAATTAATTATTCAGAGGCCTGAACAAAGGAATTTGGCTAAAATCCCGTGATCCTGGGTTTGTGCCCCGCCTCCAATTTCTCGAGCCGTTTCCAGTCAACCCGCCAAATTTCTGCCAATTTCAACATCGTCGCGACAAATAATGAAATTAACCCGTTGCGGTTTTTCTTTGTTAATTTTCTGTCCAACACATCTTCAACCTGACATAATTAATACGGAAATTAATTGTTCGGATGCCTAAACAAAGGAATTTTGCTAAAATCCCGTGATCCTGGATTTGTGCCCCGACTCCAATTTCTCGAGCCGTTTCCAGTCAACCCGCCAAATTTCTGCCAATTTCAACATCGTCGCGACAAATAATGAAATTAACCCGTTGCGGTTTTTCTTTGTTAATTTTCTGTCCAACACTTCTTCAACCTGAATAATTAATACAAAAATTAATTTTTCCGAGGCCTAAACGAAGAAATTTGGCTAAAATCCCGTGATCCTGGGTTTGTGCCCCGCCTCCAATTTCTCGAGCCGTTTCCAGTCAACCCGCCAAATTTCTGCCAATTTCAACATCGTCGCGACAAATAATGAAATTAACCCGTTGCGGTTTTTCTTTGTTAATTTTCTGTCCAACACTTCTTCAACCTGAATAATTAATACAAAAATTAATTTTTCCGAGGCCTAAACGAAGAAATTTGGCTAAAATCCCGTGATCCTGGGTTTGTGCCCCGCCTCCAATTTCTCGAGCCGTTTCCAGTCAACCCGCCAAATTTCTGCCAATTTCAACATCGTCGCGACAAATAATGAAATTAACCCGTTGCGGTTTTTCTTTGTTAATTTTCTGTCCAACACTTCTTCAACCTGAATAATTAATACAAAAATTAATTTTTCAGAGGCCTAAACGAAGAAATTTGGCTAAAATCCCGTGATCCCGGGTCCATGCCCCGAGTCTAATTTCAGGGGCCGTTTCCAATCAACCTGCCACATTTCAATCCATTCTGACACCGTCGCGGAAAATGACAAAATTGTCCCTGGTGCGGTTTTGCGTTGTTAATTTTCTGACGAACACATCTTCAACCAGACATAATTAATACGAAAATTAATTATTCGTAGGCCTAATAGAAGGAATTTGGTAAAAATTTTGTCATCCTGGGTCTATGCCCCGAGTCCAATTTCTAGGGCCATTTCTAATCAACCTGCCAAATTTTGGCCCATTCCGACACCGTCGCGACAAATGACGAAATTGCCCCTGGTGTGGTTTTTCCTTGTTAGTTTTCTGTCCAACACTTCTTCAACCTGACATAATTAATACGGAATTAATTATTCGGAGGCCTAAATGAAGAAATTTGGCTAAAATCCTGTGATCCCGGTTCTGTGCCCCGACTCCAATTTCTAGGGTCATTTCCAATCAACCTACCAAATTTCGACCCATTCCGACACCGTTGCGACAAATGACAAATTTGCCCCTGATACGATTTTCTTTGTTAATTTTTTATCCAACACTTCTTCAGCCTAACATAATTAATACGGAAATTAATTATTCTGAGGCCTAAATGAAGGAATTTGACTAAAATCCTGTGATCCCAAGTTTTCGCCCCGAGTCCAATTTCTAGGGCCGTTTCCAATCAACCTACCAAATTTCAGCCCATTTCGACACCGTTACGATAAATGACGAAATTGCCCCTGGTGGTGTTTTTATTTGTTAATTTTCTTTCCAACACTTCTTCAACCTGACATAATTAATATGGAAATTAATTATTCGGAGGCCTAAACAAAGGAATTTGGCTAAAATCCCGTGATCCCGGGTCCGTGCCCCAAGTCTAATTTCTGGGGCCGTTTCCAATCAACCTGCCAAATTTCTGTCCAATCCGACACCGTCGCGACAAATGACGAAATTGCCCCTAGTGCGATTTTGTGTTGTTAATTTTCTATCCAACACATCTTCAACCTGATATAATTAATACGAAAATTATTTATTCGGAGGCCTAAACAAAGGAATTTGGCTAAAAACCCGTGATCCTGGGTCTGTCCTTCGGCTCCAATTTCTGGGGCCGTTTCCAATCAACCTACCAAATTTCGGCCCATTCCAACACTGTCGCGACAAATGACGAAATTACCCCTGGTGCGGTTTTGCATTGTTAATTTTCTATCCAACTTTTCTTCAACCTGACGTAAATAATACAGAAATTAATTATTCGGAGGCATAAACGATGGAATTTTGCTAAAATCCCGTGAACCCGGGCTTGTGCCCCGACTCCAATTTCTGGGGTTGTTTCCAGTCAACTTGCAACATTTCGGCCCAATCTGATACCGCTGCGACAAATGATGAAATTGCCCCTAGTGCGATTCTTCTTTGTTAATTTTCTGTCCAACACATCTTCAACCTGACATAATTAATACGGAAATTAATTATTCGGAGGCCTAATCGAAAGAATTTAGCTAAAATCCCGTGATCCTGTACCCCGGCGCTAATTTCTCGGCCCGTTTCCTATCAACTTGCCAAATTTCGGCCCAAACCGACATCGCCGTGACAAATGACGAAATCGCTCATGGTGCTATTTTTCTTTGTTAATTTTCTGTCCATCACTTCTTTAACCTAACATAATTAATTGGGAAATTAATTATTCGAAGGCCTAAAGAAAGGAATTTGGCTAAAATCCCGTGATCCCGAATCCGTGCCCCGAGTCCAATTTCTGGGGCTATTTCCAATCGACCTGCCAAATTTCGGCCCATTTCGAGATAATCACGACAAATGACGAAATTGCCCCTGATGCAGTTTTTCTTTTTTAATTTTCTGTCCAACACTTCTTCAACCTGGCATAATTAGTACGGAAATTAATTATTCGGAAGCCAAACGAAAGAATTTGGCTAAAATCCCGTGATCCCGGGTCTGCGCCCCGAGTCCAATTTCTGGGGCCGTTTCCAATCAACTTGCCAAATTTAGGCCCATTCCGACACCGTCACGAAAAATGACGAAATTGCCCATAGTGCGATTTTGCTTTGTTAATTTTCTGTCCAACACATCTTCAACCAGACATAATTAATACAAAAATTAATTATTTGGAGGCCTAAACGAAGGAATTTGGCTAAAACCCGTGATCCCGGGTCTGTCCTCCGGCTCCAATTTCTGGGGCCGTTTCCAATCAACCTGCCAATTTTCGGCCCATTCCGACACCGTCGCGACAAATGATGAAATTGCCCCTGGTGCGATTTTTATTTGTTAATTTTCAGTCCAACGCTTCTTCAACCTGACATAATTAATACGGAAACTAATTATTCGGGGGCCTAAACAAAGGAATTTGGCTAAAATCCCGTGATCCCGGGTCCGTGTCTCGAGTCCAATTACTGGGGTTTTTTCCAATCAACCGGCCAAATTTCGGCCCAATCCGACACCATCGCGACAAATGACAAAATTACCCCCGGTGCGGTTTTACGTTGTTAATTTTCAATCCAACACATCTTCAACCTGATATAATTAATATGAAAATTAATTATTCAGAGGCCTAAACGAAGGAATTTGGCTAAAGTCCCGTGATCCCAGGTCTATGCCCTGAGTCCAATTTCTGGGGCCGTTTCCAATCAACCTGCCAAATTTCGGCCCATTCGGACACCGTCGAGACAAATGATGAAATTGCCCCTGGTGCGATTTTGCGTTGTTAATTCTCAGTCCAACACATCTTCAACATGACATAATTAATACGGAAATTAATTATTCGGAGGCCTAAACGAAGGAATTTGGCTAAAATCTCGTGATCCCGGGTCTGTGCACTGAGTCCAATTTTTGGGGTCGATTCCAATTAACCTGCCAAATTTCGGCACATTTCGACACCGTCACGACAAATGACGAAATTGCCCTTGGTGTGGTTTTTCGTTGTTAGTTTTCTGTCCAACACTTCATCAACCTGACATAATTAATACGGAAATTAATTATTCAGAGGCGTAAACGAAGGAATTTGGCTAAAATCCCGTGATCCCAGGTCTGTGCCCCGACTCCAATTTTTGGGGCCGTTTCAATCAGCCTGCCAAATTTCGATCCGTTCCGACACCATCACGACAAATGTTGAAATAGCCCCTGGTGCGGTTTTTCTTTGTCAATTTTCTGTCCAACACATCTTCAACATGACATAATTAATACGAAAATTAATTATTCGGAGGCCTAAATGAAAGAATTTAGCTAAGATGTCGTGATCCTGGGTCTGTGCCCCAACACCAATTTCTCGGGCCGTTTCCAATCAACTTGCCAAATTTCGGCCCAATCCGACACCGTCGCGATAAATGACGAAATTGCCCTTTGTGCGGTTTTTCTTTTTTAATTTTCTGCCCAACACTTCTTCAACCTGACATAATTAATACGGAAATTAATTATTCATGGGCCTAAACGAAGGAATTTAGCTAAAATCCCGTGAACCCGAGTCTGTGCCCCGAGTCCAATTTCTGGGGCCGTTTCCAATCAACTTGCCAAATTTCGACGCATTCCGACAGCGTCGCGACAAATGACGAAATTGCCCCTGGTGTGGTTTTGCGTTGTTAATTTTCTGTCCAACACTTCTTCAACATGATATAATTATTACGAAAATTAATTATTCGGAGGCCTAAACGAAGGAATTTGTTTCAAATCCCGTGATCCTGGGTCTGTGCCCCGACTCTAATTTCTGTGGCCGTTTCCAATCAGCCTGCCAAATTTCGGCCCATTTCGACACCTTCGCGACAAATGACGAAATTACCCCTGGTGCTGTATTTCTATGTTAATTTTCTGTCCAACATTTCTTCAATCTGATATAATTAATACGGAAATTAATTATTCGTAGGCCCAAAGGAAGGAATTTAGCTGAAATCGCGTGATCCTAGGTCTATACTGTAAGTCCATTTTCTGGGTCCGTTTACAATCGACCTGCCAAATTCTGGCCCATTCCGACACCGTTGCGATAAATGACGAAATTGCCCCTAGTGCGGTTTTTCTATGTTAATTTTCTGTCCACCACTTCTTCATCCTGACATGTTGAATACGGAAATTAATTATTCGAAGGCCTAAACGAGGAATTTGGCTAAAATCCCGTGATCCTGGGTTTGTGCGTCAACTCCAATTTCTGGGGCCGTTTCCAATCAACCGGCCAAATTTCGGCCCATTCCGACACCGTCGCGACAAATGACAAACATGCACCTGGTGCGATTTTCTTTGTTAATTTTATGTCCAACAGTTCTTCAACCTGACATAATTAATACGAAAATTAATTATTCGGAGGCCTAAACGAAGGAATTTGGCAAAAATCCCGTGATCTCGAGTCTGTGCTTCTGGGCCGTTTCCAATCAACCAGCTAAATTTCGACCCATTTCGACACCGTCGTAACAAATGACAAAATTACCCCTGGTGCGGTTTTGCGTTGGTAATTTTCTGTCCAACACATCTTCAACCTGATATATAATTTATATGAAAATTAATTATTCGGAGGCCTGATAGAAGGAATTTGGCTAAAATCCCGTGATCTAGGGTCTATGCCCCGAGTCCAATTTCTGGGGCCGTTTCCAATCAGCCTGCCAAATTTTGGCCCATTCCGAACCATCGCGACTAATGACAAAAATTGCCCCCGGTACGATTTTGCGTTGTTAATTTTATGTCCAACACATCTTCAACCTAACATAATTAATATGGAAATTAATTATTCGGAGGCCTAAATGAAGAAATTTGGCTATAACCCGTGATTCTGGATCTGTGCCCCAAGTCCAATTTCTGTGGCCGTTTCCAATCAACCTGCCAAATTTCGGCCCATTTCGACGCCATCACGACAAATGATGAAATTGCCCCTAGTGCAATTTAGCATCGTTAATTTTCTGTCGAACACATCTTCAACCTGACATAATTAATACGAAAATTAATTATTCGGACGCCTAAATGAAGGAATTTTGCTAAAATCCCATGATCAAGGGTCTATGCCCCGACTCCAATTTCTGGGGCCGTTTCCAATCAGCCGGCCAAATTTCGGTCCATTCCGACACCGTCAAGACAAATGACAAAAATTGCCCCTGGTGCGGTTTTGCGTTGTTAATTTTATGTCCAACACATCTTCAAGTTGACGTAATTAATACGGAACTTAATTATTCGGAGGCCCAAAGGAAGAAATTTGGCTATAATCCCGTGATCCTGGGTCTGTGCCCCAAGTCCAATTTATGTGGCCGTTTCCAATCAACCTGCCAAATTTCGGCCCATTCCAACACCATCGCAACAAATGACAAAATTACCGATGGTGCGATTTTGCGTTGTTAATTTTCTGTCCAACACATCTTCAAGCTGACATAATTAATACGGACATTAATTATTCGGAGGCCTAAATGAAGAAATTTGGCTATAATCCCGTGATCCTGGGTTTGGGCCCCAAGTCCAATTTCTGTGACCGTTTCCAATCAACCTGCCAAATTTCGGCCCATTCCGACACCATCGCGACAAATGACGAAATTGCCCCTGGTACGATTTTGCGTTGTTAATTTTCTGTCCAACACATCTTCAACCTGACATAATTAATACGAAAATTAATTATTCGGAGGTGTAAACGAAGGAATTTGACTAAAATCCTGTGATCCCAGGTCTGTGCCCCGACTCCAATTTCTGGGGCCGTTTCCAATCAACCTGCCAAATTTCGACCTATTCCGACACCGTCGTGACAAATGACGAAATTGCCCTAGATGCGATTTTGCGTTGTTAATTTTCTGTCCAACTTATCTTAACCCTGACACAATTAATACGAAAATTAATTATTCGGTGGCGTAGACGAAGGAATTTGGGTAAAATCCCGTGATCCCAGGTCTGTGCCCCGACTCAAATTTCTGGGGCCGTTTCTAATCAATCTGCCAAATTTCGACCTATTCCAACACCGTCGCGACAAATGACGAAATTGCACCCGGTGCGGTTTTTCTTTGTTAATTTTATGTCCAACACATCTTCAACCTGACATAATTAGTACGAAAATTAAATTCTTAGGAGGCCTAAATGAAGGAATTTAGCTAAAATCCCGTGATCTCGGGTCTGTGCCCCGAGTTCAATTTCTCGGGCCGTTTCCAATCAGCCTGCCAAATTTTGGCCCATTCCGACACCGTCGCGACAAATGACGAAATTGCCCTTAGTGCGATTTTTCTTTGTTAATTTTCTGTCCAACACTTCTTCAACCTGACATATTTAATATGGAAATTAATTATTCGGAGGCCTAAACAAAGGAATTGGGCTAAAATCCCACGAGCCCTGGTCCATGCCCCGAGTCCAATTTCTGGGGCCGTTTCCAATCAACTTGCCAAATTTCGGCTCATTTCGACAACGTCGCGACAAATGACAAAATTGCCCCAGGTGCGATTTTGTGTTGTTAATTTTCTGTCGAACACATCTTCAACCTGACATAATTATACATAAATTAAATATTCGGAAGCCTGAACAAAGGTATTTGGCTAAAATCCCATGATCCGAGGTCTGTGCCTCGAGTCCAATTTCTCGGGCCATTTCCAATCAACCTGCCAAATTTCGGCCCATTCCGACACCGTCGCGACAAATAATGAAATTGCCCCTAGTGCGGTTTTTCTTTTTTAATTTTCTGTCCAACACTTCTTCAACTTGACATAATTAGTACAAAAATTAATTATTCGGAGGCCTAAATGAAGGAATTTGGCAAAAATCCCGTGATCCAGGGTCTATGCCCCAACTCCAATTTCTGGGACCGTTTCCAATCAACCTGCCAAATTTCGGCCCATTCTGACACCGTCGCAACAAATGACAAAAATTGCCCCTGGTGCTGTTTTGCGTTGTTATCTTCAACCCGACATAATTAATACGGAAATTAATTATTCGGAGGCCTAAATGAAGGAATTTGGCTATAATCCCGTGATCCTGGGTCTGTGCCCCAAGTCCAATTTCTGCGGCTGTTTCCAATCAACGTGCCAAATTTCTACCCATTCCGACACCATCGCGACAAATGACGAAATTGCCCCTGGTGCGGTTTTGCGTTGTTAATTTTCCGTCCAACACATCTACAACCTGACATAATTAATACAGAAATTAATTATTCGGAGGTGTGATCGAAGGAATTTGGCTATAATCCCGTGATCCCAAGTCTGTGCCCCGACTCCAATTTCTGGGGCTGTTTCCAATCAACCTACCAAATTTCGGCCCACTCTAACACCGTCGCGACAAATGACGAAATTGCCCTTGGTGCGATTTTGCGTTGTTAATTTTCTGTCCAACACATCTTAAACTTGACATAATTAATACGAAAATTAATTATTCGGAGGTGTAAACGAAGGAATAATGCTAAAATCCCGTGATCCCGAGTCCAATTTCTGGGGTCGTTTCCAATTACCCTGCCAAATTTTGACCTATTCTGACACTATCGCGACAAATGACGAAATTGCACCTGGTGCGTTTTTCTTTGTTAATTTTCTATCCAACACATCTTCAACCTGACATAATTAGTACGAAAATTAAATATTCGGAGGCCTAAATGAAGGAATTCGGCTAAAATCCCCTGATCCCGGGTGTGTGCCCCGAGTCCAATTTCTCGGGCCATTTCCAATCAACTTGCCAAATTTCGGCCCATTCCGATGCCGTCGCGACAAATGACAAAATTACCCTTGGTGCGATTTTTCTTTGTTAATTTTCTGTCCAACACTTCTTCAACCTGACATATTTTATATGGAAATTAATTATTCGGAGGCCTAAACAAAGGAATTAGGCTAAAATCCCGTGAGCCCGGGTCCGTGCCCCAAGTCCAATTTCTAGGGCCGTTTCCAATCAACCTGTAAAATTTCGGCCCATTCCGACAACATCACGACAAATGACAAAATCGTCCCTGGTGCGGTTTTGCGTTGTTAATTTTTTGTCCAACACATCTTCAACTTGACATAATTAATACGAAAATTAAATATTCGGAGGCCTAAACGAAGGAATTTGGCTAAAGTCCTATGATCCCAGGTCTATGCCCTGAGTCCAATTTCTTGGGCCCTTTCAAATCAACCTGCAAAATTTCGGCCCATTCCGACACTGTCGCAACAAATGACGAAATTGCCCTTGGTGCAATTTTGCGTTGTTAATTTCCTGTCCAACATTTCTTCAACCTGACATAATTAATATGAAAATTAATTATTCGGAGGCCTAAACGAAGGAATTTGGCTAAAATCCTGCGATGCCGAATCTGTGCCCCGACTCCAATTTCTCGGGCCGTTTCAAATAAACCTGCTAAATTTCAGGCCATTCCGACAATGTCGCGACAAATAAAGAAATTGCCCCTGGTGCGGTGTTTTTTTATGTTTCTGTCCAACACTTCTTCAACCTGACAAAATTAACACGAAAATTAATTATTCGGAGGCCTTAACGAAGGAATTTGGTTAAAATCCCGTGATCCCGGGTCGGTCCCTCAAGTCCAATTTCTGGNACGAATGTTGAAATAGCCCCTGGTGCGGTTTTTCTTTGTTAATTTTCTGTCCAACACATCTTCAACATGACATAATTAATACGAAAATTAATTATTCGGAGGGATAAAAGAAAAAATTTAGCTAAAATCTCGTGATCTCGGGTCTATGCCCCGACACCAATTTCTCGGGCCGTTTCCAATCAACTTGTCAAATTTCTGCCCAATCCGACACCGTCGCGATAAATGACGAAATTGCCCCTGGTGCGGTTTTTTTTTTTAATTTTCTGTCCAACACTTCTTCAACCTGACATAATTAATGCGGAAATTAATTATTCATGGGCCTAAACGAAGGAATTTGGCTAAAATCCCGTGAACCCGAGTCTGTACCCCGAGTCCAATTTCTGGGGCCGTTTCCAATCAACTTGCCAAATTTCGGCCCATTCCGACACCGTCGCGACAAATGACGAAATTGCCCCTGGTGTGGTTTTGCGTTGTTAATTTTCTGTCCAACATTTCTTCAACCTAATAAAATTAATACGGAAATTAATTATTCGGAAACCTAAACGAAGGAATTTGTTTAAAATCCCGTGATCCGGGGTTTGTGCCCCGACTCTAATTTCTGGGGCCGTTTCCAACAGCCTATCAAATTTCGGCCCATTCCGACACCTTCACGACAAATGACGAAATTGCCCCTGGTGCTGTTTTTCAATGTTAATTTTCTGTCCAACATTTCTTCAACCTGACATAATTAATACGAAAATTAATTATTTGTAGGCCTAAATGAAGGAATTTGGCTGAAATCACGTGATCCTGGGTCTGTGCCCCAAGTCCAATTTCTGGGGCCGTTTCAAATCGACCTGCCAAATTTCGGCCCATTCCGATGCCGTCGCGGCAAATGATGAAATTACCCCTCTGTTAATTTTCTGTCCATAACTTCTTCATCCTAACATGATGAATACGGAAATTAATTATTCGAAGGCCTAAACGAAGGAGTTTGGCTAAAATCCCGTGATCCCGGGTCTGTGCCCCGACTCCAATTTTTGGGGCCGTTTCCAATCAACCTGCCAAATTTCAGCCCATTCCGACATTGTCTCGACAAATGACAAATATGCACCTGGTGCGATTTTCTTTGTTAATTTTCTGTCCAACACTTCTTCAGCTTGACATAATTAATACAAAAATTAATTATTCTGAGGTCTGAACGAAGGAATTTTGCTAAAATGCCGTGATCCCGGGTCTGCGCCCTGAGTCCAATTTTTTGGGCCGTTTCCAATCAACCTGCCAAATTTCAGCCCATTCTGACAGCGTCGCGACAAATGATGAAATTGCCCCTGGTGCGGTTTTACGTTGTTAATTTTCTGTCCAAAACATCTTCAACCTGACATAATTAATATAGAAATTAAATATTCGGAGGCGTAAACGAAGGAATTTGACTAAAACCCCGTGATCCCGGGTCTGTGCCCCGACTTGAATTTCTGGGGCTATTTCCAATCAACCGGCCAAATTTTGGCCTATTCCGACACCGTCACGACAAATGACGAAATTGCCCCTGACACGATTTAACGTTGTTAATTTTCTGTCCAACACATCTTCAACCTGACATAATTAATACGAAAATTAATTATTCGGAGGCCTAAATGAAGGAATTTGGCTAAAATCCCGTGATCTAGGGTCTAAGCCCCGACTCCAATTTCTGGGGCTATTTCCAATCAGCCTTCCAAATTTCGGCCCATTCCGACACCGTCGCGACAAATGACAAAAATTGCCCCTGGAGCGGTTTTGCGTTGTTAATTTTCTGTCCAACACATCTTCAACCTGACATAATTAATAAGGAAATTAATTATTCGGAGGCCTAAAGGAAGGAATTTGGCTAAAATCCCATGATCTAGGGTCTAAGCCCCGACTCCATTTTCTGGGGCTGTTTCCAATCAGCCTTCCAAATTTTGGCCCATTCCGACACCGTCGCGACAAATGACAAAAATTGCCCCCGGTGCGGTTTTGCGTTGTTAATTTTCTGTCCAACACATCTTCAACCTGACATAATTAATAAGGAAATTAATTATTAGGAGGCATAAACGAAGGAATTTGACTAAAACCCCGAGATCCCAGGTCTGTGCCCTGACTCCAATTTCTGGAGCTGTTTCCAATTAACCTGCCAAATTTCGACCTATTCCAACACGATCGCGACAAATGACGAAATTGCCCCTGATGTGATTTAACGTTGTTAATTTTCTGTCCAACACATCCTAAACCTGACATAATTAATACAGAAATTAATTATTCGGTGGCGTAGACGAAGGAATTTGGCTAAAATCCCGTGATCCCAGGTCTGTACCCCGACTCCAATTTCTGGGGCCGTTTCCAATCAACCTGCCAAATTTCGACCTATTCCAACACCGTCGTGACAAATGACGAAATTACCCCTGGTGCGATTTTGCGTTGTTAATTTTCCGTCCAACACATCTACAACCTGACATAATTAATACAGAAATTAATTATTCGGAGGTGTAAACGAAAAAATTTGGCTAAAATTTCGTGATCCCAGGTCTGTGCCCCGACACCAATTTCTGGGGCCATTCCCAATCAACCTACCAAATTTCGACCTATTCCGACACCGTCGCGACAAATGACGAAATTGCCCCTGGTGCGATTTTGCGTTGTTTATTTTTTGTCCAACAATCTTAAACCTGACATAATTAATACGAAAATTAATTATTTCGAGCCGTAAAAGAAGGAATTAGGCTAAAATCCCGTGATCCCAGATCTGTGCCCCGACTCCAATTTCTGGGGTCGTTTCCAGTTACCCTGCCAAATTTTGACCTATTCCGACAACGTCGCGACATATGACGAAATTGCACTGGTGCGATTTTTCTTTGTTAATTTTCTATCCAACACATCTTCAACCTGACATAATTAATAAGGAAATTAATTATTCGGAGGCGTAAACGAAGGAATTTGACTAAAACCCCGTGATCCCAGGTCTGTGCCCTGACTCCAATTTCTGGGGCTGTTTCCAATCAACCTACTAAATTTTGACCTATTCCGACACGATCGCAACAAATGACGAAATTGCCCCTGATGTGATTTAACGTTGTTAATTTTCTGTCCAACACATCCTAAACTTGACATAATTAATACGGAAATTAATTATTCGGTGGCGTAGACGATGGAATTTGGCTAAAATCCCGTGATCCCAGGTCTGTGCCCCGACTCCAATTTCTGGAGCCGTTTCCAATCAACCTGCCAAATTTTGACCTATTCCAACACCGTCGTGACAAATGACGAAATTACCCCTGGTGCGATTTTGCGTTGTTAATTTTCCGTCCAACACATCTACAACCTGACATAATTAATACGGAAATTAATTATTCGGAGGTGTAAACGAAGAAATTTGGCTAAAATCTCATGATCCCAGGTCTGTGCCCCGACACCAATTTCTCGGATCCTTTCCAATCAACCTACCAAATTTCGACCTATTTCGACACCGTCGCGACAAATGACGAAATTGCCCCTGGTGCGATTTTGCGTTGTTTATTTTTTGTCCAACAATCTTAAACCTGACATAATTAATATGAAAATTAATTATTTCGAGTCGTAAAAGAAGGAATTTGGCTAAAATCCCGTGATCCCAGATCTGTGCCCCGACTCCAATTTCTGGGGTCGTTTCCAATTACCCTGCCAAATTTTGACCTATTCCGACACCGTCGCGACATATGACAAAATTGCACTAGTGCGGTTTTTCGTTGTTAATTTTCTGTCCAACACATCTTCAACCTGACATAATTAGTACGGAAATTAAATATTCGGAGGCCTAAATGAAGGAATTTAGCTAAAATCCCGTGATCCCGAGTGGGTGCCCCGAGTCCAATTTCTCGGGCCGTTTCCAATCAACCTGCAAAATTTCTGCCCATTTCGACACCATCGTGACAAATGACGAAATTGCCTCTGGGGCGGTTTTTCTTTTTTAATTTTTTGTCCAACACTTCTTCAACCTGACATATTTAATATGGAAATTAATTATTCGGAGGCCTAAGCGAAGGAATTTAGCTAAAGTCCCGTGATCCCAGGTCTATGCCCTGAGTCCAATTTCTGGGGCCGTTTCCGATCAACCTGCCAAATTTTGTCCCCTTCCGACACCGTCGCGATAAATGACGAAATTGCCCCTGGTGCGATTTTGCGTTGTTAATTTTCAGTCCAATACATCTTCAACCTGACACAATTAATACGGAAATTAATTATTCGGAGGCCTAAACGATGGAATTTAGCTAAAATCGCATGATTCCGGGTTTGTGCCCTGAGTCCAATTTCTGGGGCCTATTCCAATCAACCCGCCAAATTTCGGCCCATTCCGACACCGTCGCGACAAACGACAAAAATTGCCCTTGGTGTGGTTTTCCGTTGTTAATTTTCTGTCCAACACTTCTTCAACCTTACATAATTAATACGAAAATTAATTATTCGGAGGCTTAAACAAAGGAATTTGGCTAAAATCCCGTGATCCCGGGTTTGTGCCCCGACTCCAATTTCTCGGGCCGTTTCCAATCAAGTTGCCAAATTTCGGCCCATTCTGACACTGTCGCGACAAATGTTGAAATAGCCCCCGGTGCGGTTTTTCTTTTTTGATTTTCTGTCCAACACATCTTCAACCTGACATAATTAATACGAAAATTAATTATTCGGAGGCCTAAACGAAAGAATTTAGCTAAAATCTCGTGATCCTGGGTCTGTGCTTCGACACCAATTTCGCGGGCCATTTCCAATCAACTTGCCAAATTTCGGCCCAATCCGACATCGTCGCGACAAATTACGAAATTGCCCCTGGTGTGGTTTTTCATTTATAATTTTCTGTCCAACACTTCTTCAACCTGACATAATTAATATGGAAATTAATTATTCATGGACCTAAATGAAGGAATTTGGCTAAAATCCCGTGAACCTGAGTCTGTGCCCCGAGTCCAATTTCTGGGGCCGTTTCCAATCAACTTGCCAAATTTTGGCCCATTCCGATAACGTCGGGACAAATGACGAAATTGCCCCTGGTGTGGTTTTGCGTTGTTAATTTTCTGTCCAACACTTCTTCAACCTGATATAATTAATACGAAAATTAATTATTCGGAGGCCTAAACGAAGGAATTTGTCTAAAATCCCGTGATCCCGGGTCAGTGCCCTGACTCTAATTTCTGGGGCCGTATCCAATCAGCCCGCCAAATTTCGGCCCATTCCGACACCTTCGAGACAAATGACGAAATTGCCCCTGGTGCTGTTTTTCTATGTTAATTTTCTGTCCAACATTTCTTCAACCTGACATAATTAATACGGAAATTAATTATCCGTAGGCCTAAACGAAAGAATTTGGCTGAAATCCCGTGATCCTGGGTCTATGCCCCAAGTCCAATTTCTGGGGCCATTTCCAATCAACCTTCCAAATTTCAGCCCATTCCGACACCGTCGCGACAAATGACGAAATTACCCCTAGTACGACTTTTCTCTTTTATTTTTCTGTCCAACACTTCTTCAGTCTGACATAATTAATATGAAAATTAATTATTCTGAGGCCTAAACGAAGGAATTTGGCTAAAATCCCGTGATCCCGGGTCTGTGCCCTGAGTCTAATTTTTTAGGCCGTTTCCAATCAACTTGCCAAATTTCAGCCTATTCCGACACCGTCGCGACAAATGACGAAATTGCCCCTGGTGCGGTTTTGCGTTGTTAATTTTTTGTCCAACACATCTTCAACCTGACATAATTAATACATAAATTAAATATTCGGTGGCCCAAACAAAGGAATTCGGCTAAAATCCTGTGATCCCCGGGTCTGTGCCTCGAGTCCAATTTTTCGGGCCATTTCCAATCAACCTGCCAAATTTCGGCCCATTCCGACACCATCGCGACAAATGACGAAATTGCCCCTGGTGTGGTTTTTCTTTTTTAAGTTTCTGTCCAATACTACTTCAACCTGACATAATTAATACAGAAATTAAATATTCGGAGGCCTAAATGAAGGAATTTGGCTAAAATCCCTTGATCCAGGGTCTATGCCCCGACTCCAATTTCTGGGGCCGTTTCCAATCAACCAGCCAAATTTCGGCCCAATCCGATGCCGTCACAACAAATGACAAAAATTGCCCTTTGCGTCATTAATTTTATGTCCAACACATCTTCAACCTGACATAATTAATACGGAAATTAATTATTCGGAGGCCTAAATGAAGGAATTTGGCTATAATCCCGTGATCCTGGGTCTGCGCCCCAAGTCCAATTTCTATGGCAGTTTCCAATCAACCTACCAAATTTCGGCCCATTCCGACACCATCGCGACAAATGACGAAATTGCCCCTGGTGCGGTTTTACGTCGTTAATTTTCCGTCCAACACATCTTCAACCTGACATAATTAGTACGGAAATTAAATATTCGAAGGCCTAAATGAAGGAATTTAGCTAAAATCCCGTGATCCCGGGTCAGTACCCCGAGTCCAATTTCTCGGGCCATTTCCAATCAACCTGCTAAATTTCGGCCCATTCCGACACCGTCGTGACAAATGACGAAATTGTCCCTGGTGCGGTTTTTCTTTTTTAATTTTCTGTCCAACACT
>NW_019230338.1:289893-294563 GCF_002742605.1 Olea europaea var. sylvestris
AAATTAATTATTCAGAGGCCTAAACGAAGGAATTTGGCTAAAATCCCGTGATCCTGGGTCTTTGTCCCGAGTCTAATTTCTCGGGGCGATTCCAATCAACCTGCCAAATTTTGGCCCACTTCAACACCGTCACGAAAAATGACGAAATTGCCCCTGGTGCTATTTTTCTTTCTTCATTTTCTGTCCAACACTTCTTCAACCTGACATAATTAATACGGAAATGAATTATTCGGAGGCCTAAACGAAGGAATTTGGCGAAAATCTCATGATCTCGGGACTGTGCCCCGACTCCAATTTCTCGGGCTGCTTCCATTCAACTTGCCAAATTTCGGTCCAATTTGACTCTGTCGCGATAAATGACGAAATTGCCGCTGGTGCTATTTTTCTTTGTTAATTTTATGTCCAACACTTATTCAACCTGACATAATTAATACGAAAATTAATTATTCGGGGGCCTAATAGAAGGAATTTGGCTAAAATCCCCTGATCAAGGGTCTATACCCTGAGTCCAATTTCTCGGGCCGTTTCCAATCAATCTACCAAATTTCGGTCCATTCCGACACCGTTCTGACAAATGACGAAATTGCCCTTCGTGCAATTTTTCTTTGTTAATTTTCTATCCAACACATCTTCAACCTGACATAATTAATGTGGAAATTAATTATTCGGAGGCCTAAACGAAGAAATTTGGCTAAAATTCCGTGATCCCGGGTCTGTGTCCCGAGTCCAATTTCTCAGGCCGTTTCCAATCAACCTGCCAAATTTGGCCCATTATGACACTGTCACGACAAATGACGAAATTACCACTGGTGCGATTTTTCTTTGTTAATTTTCTGTCCAACACTTCTTTAATTTGACATAATTAATACGGAAACTAAGTATTCGGAGCCCTAAACAAAGGAATTAGGCTAAAATCCCGTGATCCTGGGCCTGTGCCCCGACTCCAATTTCTGGGGCTGTTTCAGCCAAATTTCAGCCCATTCCGACACCAATGCAACAAATGACAAAATTTCCCTTGGTGCAATTTTGCGTTGTTAATTTTCTGCCCAACACATCTTCAACCTGACATAATTAATACAGAATTAATTATTCGGAGGCCTAAATGAAGGAATTTGGCTAAAATCCCGTAATCCCGAGTCTGAGCCCCGAGGTCAATTTCTGGGGCCATTTCCAATCAACTAGCCAAATTTCGGACCATTCCGACACTGTCGCGATAAATGAGAAAATTGCCCCTGGTGCGGTTTTGCGTTGGTAATTTTCAGTCTAACAAATCTTCAACCTGACATAATTTATACGAAAGTTAATTATTCTGAGGCCTAATAGAAGGAATTTGGCTAAAATCCTATGATCTCATGTCTGTGCCCCGAGTCCAATTTCTAGGGTAGTTTCCAATCAACCTACAAATTTCGGCCCATTCCGACCCTGTCGTGAAAAATGACGAAATTGCCCCTGGTGCGGTTTTTCTTTGTTAAAACATCTTCAACCTGACATAATTAATACGAAAATTAATTATTCGGAGGCCTAAACGAACGAATTTAACTAAAATCTCGTGATCCCAGGTCTGTGCCCCGACTATAATTTCTCGGGCCGTTTCCAAGAAACTTGCCAAATTTCGGCCCATTACGACACCGTCGTGACAATGACGAAATTGCCCCTGGTGCGGTTTTTTTTTTGTAAATTTTTTGTCCAACGCTTCTTCAACCTAACATAATTAATACGAAAATTAATTATTCGGAGGCCTAAACGAAGTAGTTTTGGCTAAAATCCCGTGATCCCAGGTCTGTGCCCCGAGTCCAATTTCTCTGGGCGTTTCCAATCAACCTGCCAAACTTCGCCCACTACGACACCGTCACAACAAATGACGAAATTGCCCCTGATACGATTTTTCTTTGTTAATTTTCTGTCCAACACTTCTTCAATTGACATAATTAATACAGAAATTAATTATTCGGAGGCCCAAACAAAGGAATTGGGCTAAAATCTCGTGATCCTGGGTCTGTACCCCGACTACAATTTCTGGGGCTGTTTCCAATCAACCAGCCAAATTTCGGCTCATTCCGACACCAACAAAACAAATGACAAAATTGCCCTTGGTGCAATTTTGCGTTGTTAATTTTCTGTCCAGCACTTCTTCAACCTGACATTACTAATACAGAATTAATTATTCGGAGGCCTAAACGAAAGAATTTGGCTAAAATCCCGTGATCCCGGGTCTGTGCCCCGAGTCCAATTTCTCGGGCCGTTTCCAATCAACCTGCAAAATTTTGGCCCATTACGACACCGTCACGACAAATGACGAAATTGCCCCTGGTGCGATTTTTCTTTGTTAATTTTTTGTCCAACACTTCTTCAATTTGACATAATTAATACAGAAATTAAGTATTCGGAGGCCTAAATGAAGGAATTGGGCTAAAATCCTATGAACCTGGGTCTGTGCCCCGACTCCAATTTCTAGGGCTGTTTCCAATCAGCCAGCAAAATTTTAGCCCATTCCGACACCAACGCAACACATGACAAAATTGCCCTTGGTGCAATTTTGTGTTGTTAATTTTCTGCCCAACACATCTTCAGCCTGACATAATTAATACGGAGGCCAAAACGAAGAAATTTGGCTAAAATCCTGTGATCCCGGGTCTGTGCCCCGAGTCCAATTTCTTGGGCCATTCCATTCAACCAGCCAAATTTCGATCCATTCCGGCATTGTCGCGACAAATGACGAAATCGCCCTGGTGCGGTTTTTCTTCGTTAATTTTCTATCCAACACATCTTCACCCTGACATAATTAATACGAAAATTAATTATTCGTAGGCCTAAACGATGGAATTTGGCTAAAATCCTGTGATCCCGGGTCTGTGCCCCGAGTCCAATTTCTGGGGCCGTTTCCAATCAACTTACGAAATTTCGGCCCATTACCTCACTTTCGTGATAAATGACGAAATTGCCCCAGGTGCGATTTTGCGTTGTTAATTTTCAGTCCAACACTTCTTCAACTTGACATAATTAATATGAAAATTAATTATTCGGAGGCCTAAACGAAGGAATTTGGCTAAAATCCCATGATCTCGGGTCTGTACTCCAAGTCTAATTTCTGGGGCCGTTTCCTATCAACTTACGAAATTTCGGCCCATTACCTCACTTTCGTGATAAATGACGAAATTACCCCTGGGGCGGTTTTGCGTTGTTAATTTTCAGTTCAACACTTCTTCAACCTGATATAATTAATACGAAAATTAATTATTTGGAGGCCTAAACGAAGGAATTTGGCTAAAATCCTATGATCCCAGGTCTGTGCCTCGACTCCAATTTCTGGGGCCGTTTCCAAGCAACCTGCCAAATTTCGGCCCATTCCGACACCGTCGCGTAAAATGACGAAATTGCCTATGGTGCGATTTTGCGTTGTTGATTTTCTGTCCAACACATCTTCGACTTGACATAATTAATCCAAAAATAAATTTTTCGGAGGCTTAAACGAAGGAATTTGGCTAAAATCTCGTGATCCCGGGTCTGTGCTTTGAGTCCAATTTCTGGGGCTGTTTTCATTCAACCTGTCAAATTTCAGCCCATGCGGACACCGTCGCGACAAATGATGAAATTGCCTCTGGTGCGATTTTTCTTCTTTAATTTTCGGTCAAACACATCTTCAACCTGACATAATTAATACGGAAATTAATTATGAGGAGGCCTAAATGAACTAATTTGGCTAAAATCCCGTGATCCCAGGTCTGTGCCCCGACAACAATTTCTCGGCCCGTTTCCAATCAACCTACCAAATTTTGGCCCACTACGACACCATCACGAGAAATGACGAAATTGCCCCTGGTGCAATTTTTCTTCATTAATTTTTTGTTCAACACATCTTCAACCTGACATAATTAATACGAAAAGTAATTATTCGAAGGTCTAAACGAAGGAATTTGGATAAAATCTCGTGATCCCAGGTCTGTGCCCAGAGTCTAATTTCTCGTGCCGCTTCTAATCAATCTGCCAAATTTCGGCCCATTCCGATGCCGTCATTACAAATGAGGAATTTGCCCCTGGTGCGATTTTTCTTTGTTAATTTTCTGTCCAACACTTCTTCAACCTGATGTAATTAATATGGAAATTAATTATTCGGAGGCCTAAACGAAAGAATTTGGCTAAAATCCCGTGATCCCAGGTCTGTGCCCTGACTCCAATTTCTGGGGTTGTTTCCAATCAATCTGCCAAATTTCGGCCCATTCCGACACCGTCACGACAACTGACAAAATTGTCCCTGGTGCGGTTTTGCGTTGTTAATTTTCTGTCCAACACATCTTAAACCTGAATAATAAGTACGAAAATTAATTATTCAGAGCCCTAAACGAAGGAATTTGGCTAAAATCCAGTGATCCCAAGTTTGTGCCCTAAGTCCAATTTCTCGGGCCGTTTCCAATAAACCTGCCAAATTTCGGCCTATTCCGTCACCGTCAGGACAAATGACAAAATTGCCCCTGGTGCGGTTTTTCTTTTTTAATTTTTTGTCCAACACTTCTTCTACCTGACATAATTAATACTGAAATTATTTGGAAGCCTAAACGAAGGAATTTGGCTAAAATCCTGCGATCTCAAGTTTGTGCCCCGACTCCAATTTCTGGGGCCATTTCCAATCAACCTGCCAAATTTCGACCCATTCTGACACAGTCGCGAAAAAT
>NW_019230339.1:0-879 GCF_002742605.1 Olea europaea var. sylvestris
GTGTCGGAGTTGGCTAAAATTTGACTTGTTGATTGGAAACAAAAATCGCGTCGGGGGCAATTTTGTCATTTTTTTCGACAGTGCCGGAATTGGCCGAAATTTGGCAGTTTGATCGGAAATAAAAATCACGCCGACGGTAATTTTGTCATTTTTCTCGACTGTGTCGGAATGGGCTCAAATTTGACAGGTTTATCGGGAACAAAAATCGCGAAGGGGGCAATTTCGTCATTTTTCTCGACCTTGTCGAAATTGGCTGAAATTTGGCAGTTAGATCTGAAAAAAAACGCGCTAGGGGCAATTTCGTCATTTTTCTCGACTGTGTCGAAATGGGCTCAAATTTGACAGGTTGATCGGAAACAAAAATCGCGCCGGGGGTAATTTTGTCATTTTTCTCGACTGTGTCGGAATGGGCTAAAATTTGACAGGTTTATCGGGAACAAAAATCGCGCTGGGGCAATTTCGTCATTTTTTGCGACTGTGTCGGAATTAGCTGAAATTTAACTTGTTTATCGGACACAAAAACCGCCCCGGGGGCAATTTCGTCATTTTTCGCGACGATGTCGGAATGGGCTAAAATTTGACAGTTGATCGGAAACAAAAATCGCGCTGGAAGCAATTTCGTCATTTTTCGCGACTGTGTCGGAATTGGCTGAAATTTGGCAGTTTGATCGGAAATAAAAATCGCGCCGACGGCAATTTCATCATTTTTCTCAACTGTGCCGAAATGGCTCAAATTTGATAGGTTTATCGGGAACAAAAACCGCGCCGGGGGCAATTTCGTCATTTTTCTAAACTTTGTCGGAATTGACTGAAATTTGGCAGTTTGATCTGAAATAAAAATCATGCCGGGGGCAATTTCGTCATTTTTCTCGACTGTGT
>NW_019230339.1:1362-3175 GCF_002742605.1 Olea europaea var. sylvestris
CGGGCAATTTCGTCATTTTTCTCGACTGTGTCGGAATTGGCTGAAATTTGGCAGTTCGATCTGAAATAAAAAATGCGCTAGGGTCAATTTCGTCATATTTCTCGACTGTGTCGAAATGGGCTCAAATTTGACAGGTTGATCGGAAACAAAAATCGCGCCGGGGGCAATTTTGTCATTTTTCTAGACTGTGTCGGAATTGGCCGAAATTTGGCAGTTTGATCAGAAATAAAAATCACGCCGACGGCAATTTCGTTATTTTTCTCGACTGTGTCGAATTTCGTCATTTTCCTCGACTGTGTCGGAATGGGCTCAAATTTGACAGGTTTATCGGGAACAAAAATCGCGAAGGGGGCAATTTCGTCATTTTTCTCGACTGTGTCGGAATTGGCTGAAATTTGGCAGTTTGATCTGAAATAAAAAACGCGCTAGGGGTAATTTCGTCATTTTTCTCTACTGTGTCGAAATGGGCTCAAATTTGACAGGTTGATCGGAAACAAAAATCTTGCCGGGGGCGATTTTGACATTTTTCTCGACTGTGTCGGAATGGACTAAAATTTGACAGGTTGATAGGGAACAAAAATAGTGCCTGGTGTAATTTCGTCATTTTTCGCGACTGTGTCGGAATTGGCTAAAATTTGACTGGTTGATCGTAAAACAAAAATCGCGCCGGGGGCAATTTCGTCATTTTTCTCGACTGCATCGGAATTGGCTGAAATTTGGCAGTTTGATAGGAAATAAAAATCGTGCCAGCGGCAATTTCTTCATTTTTCTCGACTGTGTCGGAATGGACCTAAATTTGACAGGTTTGCCGGGAACAAAAACTGCGCCAAGTGTAATTTCGTCATTTTTCGCGACTGTGCCGGAATTGGCTAAAATTTGACTTGTTGATAGGAAACAAAAATCTCGCCGGGGGCAATTTCGTCGTTTTTCTCGACTGTGTCGGAATTTGCTGAAATTTGGCAGTTTGATCGGAAATAAAAATCGCGCCGTCGGCAATTTCATCATTTTTCCCGACTGTGTCGGAATGGGCTCAAATTTGACAGGTTGATCGAAAACAAAAATAGCGCCGGGTGTAATTTCGTCATTTTTCGCGACTGTGTCGAAATTAGCTAAAATTTGACAGGTTGATCGGAAACAAAAACTGCGGCGGGGGTAATTTCGTCACTTTTCTCGACTGTGTCGAAATTGGTTGAAATTTGACAGTTTGATCTGAAATAAAAATCGGGCCGGGGGCAATTTCGTCATTTTCTCGACTGTGTAAGAATGGGCTCAAATTTGAAGGGTTTATCGGGAACAAAAACCGCGCCGGGCGTAATATCGTCATTTTTTGCGATTGTGTCGGAATTGGCTAAAATTTGACTTGTTGATCGGAAACAAAAATCGCGCCGGGGGCAATTTCGTCATTTCCTCGACTGTGTCGGAATGGGCTCAAATTTGACAAGTTTATCGGGAACGAAAATCTTGCCGGTGCAATTTCGTCACTTTTCGCGACTGTGTCGGAATTGGCTGAAATTTGGCAATTTGATCGGAAATAAAAATCGCGCCGACGGCAATTTCGTCATTTTTCTCGACTGTGTCGGAATGGGCTCAAATTTGACAGGTTTATCGGGAACGAAAATCGCGCCGGTGCAATTTCGTCATTTTTCGCGGCTGTGTCGGAATAACCTGAAATTTGGCAATTTGATCGGAAATAAAAATCGCACCGACGGCAATTTCGTCATTTTTCTCGGCTGTGTCGGAATGGGCTCAAATTTGACAGGTTTATCGGGAACAAAAATTGCGCCGGGGGCAATTTCGTCATTTTTCTCGACTG
>NW_019230340.1:0-817 GCF_002742605.1 Olea europaea var. sylvestris
ACTGTGTCGAAATGGGCTAAAATTTGACTGGTTGATCGGAAGCAAAAATCGCGCCGTGGGCAATTTCGTCATTTTTCGCGACTCTGTCGGAATGGGCTTATTTTTGGCAGGTTGATCGGAAATAAAAATCGCACCGAGGGCAATTTCGTCATTTTTCGCGACTGTGTCGAAATGGGCTAAAATTTGACTGGTTAATCGGAAACAAAAACCGCGCCGGGGAAAATTTCGTCATTTTTCGCGACTGTGTCGGAATGGGCTTAAATTTGGCAGGTTGATCAGAAATAAAAATCGCGCCGGGGGTAATTTCGTCATTTTTCGCGACTGTGTCGAAATGGGATAAAATTTGACTGGTTGATCGGAAATAAAAATCGCGCCGGAGGAAATTTCGTAATTTTACGTGACTGTGTCGGAACGGGCTAAAATTTGGCCGGTTGATCGGAAAAAAAATCGCGTCGAGGGCAATTTCGTCATTTTTCGTGACTGTGTCGATATGGGCTAAAATTTGAGTCGCTGATCGAAAATAAAAATCTCGCCGGGGGCAATTTCGTCATTTTACGAGACTGTTCGGAATGGGCTTAAATTTGACAGGTTGATCAGAAATAAAAATCTTGCCGGGGGCAATTTCGTCATTTTTCGCGACTGTGTCGAAATGGGCTAAAATTTGAATGGTTGATCGGAAACAAAAATCGCGCCGGGGCAATATAGTCATTTTTCGCGACTGTGTCGGAATGGGCTTAAATTTGGCAGGTTGATCGGAAGTGAAAATCGCGCCGGGGGCAATTTCGTCATTTTTCGCGACTGTGTCGGAATGAGCTAA
>NW_019230340.1:848-3174 GCF_002742605.1 Olea europaea var. sylvestris
GCTAAAATTTGACAGGTAGATCGGAAACAAAAACCGTACCGGGGCAATTTCGTCATTTTACGCGACTGTTTTGGAATGGGCATAAATTTGGCAGGTTGATCGGAAATAAAAATCGTGCCGGGTGCAATTTCGCCATTTTTCGCGACTGTGTCGAAATAGGCTAAAATTTGACTGGTTGATCGGAAATAAAAATCTCGCCGGGGGCAATTTCGTCATTTTAAACGACTGTGTCGGAATGGGCTTAAATTTGGCAGGTTGATCGGAAATAAAAATCGCGCCGGGGGCAATTTCGTCATTTTTCGCGACTGTTTTGAAATGGGCTAAAATTTGACTGGTTGATCGGAAACAAAAATCGCGACGGGGGCAATTTCGTCATTTTTCGCGACTGTGTCGAAATGGGCAAAAATTTGACTGGTTCATCGGAAATAAAATTCGCGTCGGGGGCAATTTCGTCATTTTACGTGACTGTGTCGGAATGGGCTAAAATTTGACAGGTAGATTGGAAACAAAAATCGTGCCGAGGCAATTTCGTTATTTTTCGCGACGGTGTCGGAATGGGCCAAAATTTGAGTGATTGATCGGAAACAAAAACCGAGCCGGGGACAATTTCGTCATTTTTCGCGACTGTGTCGGAATGGGCTTAAATTTGGCATGTTTATCGGAAATAAAAATCGCGCAGGGGGCAATTTCGTAATTTTGCTCGACGGTGTCGGAATGGGCCAAAATTTGAGTGATTGATCGGAAACAAAAATCGCGCCGGGGCAATTTCGTCATTTTTCGCGACTGTGTCGGAATGGGCTTAAATTTGGCAGGTTGATCGGATATAAAAATCGCGCCGGGGGCAATTTCGTCATTTTTCGCGACTGTTTTGAAATGGGCTAAAATTTGACTGGTTGATCGGAAACAAAAATCGCGACGGGGGCAATTTCGTCATTTTTCGCAACTGTGTCGGAATGAGCTAAAATTTGACAGGTAGATCGGAAAGAAAAACCGTGCCGGGGCAATTTCGTCATTTTTCCCGACTGTGTCAGAATGGGCTAAAATTTGACAGGTAGATCGGAAACAAAGACCGTGCCGAGGCAATTTCGTCATTTTTCGCGACTGTGTCGGAATGGGCTAAAATTTGACAGGTAGATCGGAAACAAAAATCGTGCCGGGGTAATTTCGTTATTTTTCGCGACGGTGTCGGAATGGGCCAAAATTTGAGTGATTGATCGGAAACAAAAACCGAGCCGGGTACAATTTCGTCATTTTTCGCGACTGTGTCGGAATGGGTTTTGCAGGTTGATCGGATATAAAAATCGCGCCGAGGGCAATTTCGTCATTTTTCACGACTGTGTCTGAATGGGCTTAAATTTGGCAAGTTGATCGGAAATAAAAATCGCGCCGGGGCAATTTCGTCATTTTTCGCGACGGTGTCGGAATGAGCTAAAATTTGACCGGTTGATCGGAAACAAAAATCGCACCGGGGGCAATTTCGTCATTTTTCGCGACTGTGTCGAAATGGGCTAAAATTTGACTGGTTGATCGGAAGCAAAAACCGCGCCGTGGGCAATTTCGTCATTTTTCGCGACTCTGTCGGAATGGGCTAATATTTGGCAGGTTGATCGGAAATAAAAATCGCACCGAGGGCAATTTCGTCATTTATCGCGACTGTGTCGAAATGGGCTAAAATTTGACTGGTTAATAGGAAACAAAAACCGCGACGGGAACAATTTCGTCATTTTTCGCGACTGTGTCGGAATGGGCTTAAATTTGGCAGGTTGATCAGAAATAAAAATCGCGCCGGGGTAATTTCTTCATTTTTCGCGACTGTGTCGAAATGGGATAAAATTTGACTGGTTGATCGGAAATAAAAATCGCGCCGGAGGAAATTTCGTCATTTTTCGCGACTGTGTCGAAATGGGATAAAATTTGACTGGTTGATCGGAAATAAAAATCGCGCCGGAGGAAATTTCGTCATTTTACGTGACTGTGTCGGAACGGGCTAAAATTTGGCCGGTTGATCGAAAAAAAAATCGCGTCGGGGGCAATTTCGTCATTTTTCGCGACTGTGTCAATATGGGCTAAAATTTGAGTCGCTGATCGAAAAAAAAAATCTCGCCGGGGGCAATTTCGTCATTTTACGAGACTGTGTCGGAATGGGCTTAAATTTGACAGGTTGATCAGAAATAAAAATCTTGCCGGGGGCAATTTCGTCATTTTTCGCGACTGTGTCGAAATGAGCTAAAATTTGAATGGTTGATCGGAAACAAAAACCGCGCCGGGGCAATATAGTCATTTTTCGCGACTGTGTCGGAATGGGCTTAAATTTGGCAGGTTGATC
>NW_019230341.1:0-3172 GCF_002742605.1 Olea europaea var. sylvestris
TTCGTACACCTCCCTCCTAAGGATTTGACTTATAAAGGATCCAGTGTTGGTAATCCATTTAAATGTGCACAGCGGAAATTAATATGGATTTCAATTGACACCAAGGATTTCTTTGTATTTGGATAGAAAATGTACCTTTTATGAGATCTACAAACTCTTTTGCTATTCTTTCATTCCAGCAATCTTGATTCGTCATCCATAACTGTCCAATTGTCCAGGCTCCAATGGTGATCCACACAGAGAAAAAGATTGTAGGATTAGAGTTTTCTTCTTGTGCTAGCAAGAATGAATTCTCTACAGATTTTGAAAACCCTAGTTACATTTATATAAGCCCAAACAGGCTTGATCTGACACAATCCAATATTTAATTAACCCATTTAATTAAATATAGTCCGTGAATTAATTAATTCAAGCCTAAAAATAAGAAACCCAATTAATTAATTTATCCAACGCTTGTTAAATTTATTAATTGACAATTCACAATTTTTCAGTTCTCTTTTTGTGTGTGACCCATCAGGTTCCCGATTACAATGTCTAACGATGTGAAATATTATTTTAATCTAATCAAAATTTATAAATTAAAATACCCCTTTTAGTTTATCAACAATTCACAGTTGTCGTCCCCAGATTGACATCTAGCAATGTGTCAGGACAATACATGTGACGAAAAATGTCACGTGGTATGACAAAACCAAACTTGTTCGTTTACCTTGAAACTATAATCCATTCGTCAATATGATCCGATCAATTACAAGATATGAAAGTGTGTCAATCTCGATTATCCATCATATCTTCTATTATACTATTAAGTCAATATAAGTCGAAAACTCCTTTTTCGACTTATGAGTACACCTTGGCCAAGAATTTCGTTATCGACTTAATTGAATGAAATACAGATTATAATCTCTTACTATCTAAGAGTGACGAATCCTCTATTGGTCATTCACAACCTTCATACGATTCTTGATATACCCGAAAGATGCCGTATTAGCGGCCCTTGATATAGCAACATCCAATACCGTCAAAGTATGACTGTCATCATATAAGACACTATGACGGTCTCAAGTCAAATGACCAATTTCATTACCGAGCGTTAGAGATTAACCACTGACACTCAGATAGTTATCCATTTGGAATCTCTTAGCGAGTCTCCAATATTTTATTCTATAACAAAACATCCAAGTGTTCATTCAAGTGTCACCACTCTTTAACTTGTGAGATCAGCTACTTACTTTATAAGTAAGAAATGCCACACGTGATGGTCTATCCATAATAACGATATCCATATCTCGTCATTACTTATGACCACAGATGATTTAAGATTCAACCATGTATAATTTGTATCTCACAATCACAACTCCCTGTGATTAACAAATTACTAAGATTTGAATCTATGGATTTCATTATTTCATTCAGTATTAATAAATTAAATAAAAGTTCTGCTGTAAATCGTATCAACTATATATTAAAGATGCTTATGTCCAAAGTCAATTGGACCTAGGGCATAATACTTACATCCAAGGGGTCTAAGAGTATGCCTTCGAGGGTGATTGAAGGTCCAACTAGGCAATCCCTATCCTTCCAAGGGACTGGAGGGTTGAAGTCTTTTGCTGCTTCTTTAGCTTCTGGATCCCTGTCTATGGAGTCTGTGCCCCATCTTCCCTAACTCAATTTTGGGACCACTCCAAAGGGAATAGAAAATCACCAAATAGACCCGACAAAATTACGGATCCCAAATTATCCAATTTTCCCAGGGTTTCACCCCTGATTTCTAAGTCCATATTCATCCATCGCCACAAAGAGGAGTTAGATTCGAGGGTTTTGTTGGTGTTTTTTTCCTTTTATTTCTCGGGATATGAGATCTGTATATGTTTATTTTAATTAATCTTAGGAAAGACTTGCAAAAGAGCTTACTCTTGTGCAAAACAAAAAATGTTATTGATGTTCATCTCATGCGAGCTCTTGTTCTTCATCATAATCAACAGGTTGAATATGAGAATTGTGTTTTACGAGCTGATAGCTTCGACAAGAAGGTTAATTCTTTGGAAAAGAGTGTGTTGTCCTTCATAAAGAAATTGGGAAAAGTCGAGAATGAGAGAGCCAAATACAAGGAAAAGAGCAAAGGTGTTGAAACTTTTGCTACAAGGGAGGTTTCATTGATGGCCGATATTAAGAGGGTTTCCAAGCATCTGGATTGGCCAAGGAGAGCTATGCAGCTTATACAGTTAGGATTGATCACAAAGTTTTACATCATATGGAGGACTTCAGATTGATGAGGTCTAAATAGTAAGCTACTTCTAAGGATCTTGATAATGGGAGAAATAAAATATTCTTGTTTTACATGAATAGTGAGATAAAATAGGCTATTATAGAGTCTAACATCTCTGAAGCAAATGTCTGCGAGGCAAAAATTTGCTCAGGATGCTATGTAGGAGTAGGTAATAAAGTTCTTGATATTATTTGGTATTATCACCCTGAGTGGAATATGGACATTGTTTAACCTCGAAACACAATCTGCGAACCTTCCCAATTATTTATAAAGAATAAAGAGACATGCGAAGGAAGCAAAAGCATAAATGGTTTGCATCAAGTATGCAAATCTTTCGCCATTCAGGCTGTCTATAGGCTATCAGTAAAATACACGTGGAACAATGAATAAAACATAATACTTTGAACAGAATTGGTATACTCTATCCAAAGATTGGAGGAAAATTCATAAATTCCTCCACTTTTGATGAAAAGGCATGCAATTCAAATATTTTCCTCTCAACTAGCTATTTTTCTCTTGCTCCAAGTTAAAGCATCGAAACTAGTGAGGTTAGAAAGAGAAAATCATAGTTAATGAGAAGATTTGATGGCGAAAAGGACCAGTTGCTTAACTACATGAACACTATCAAATGAGATAATGCTTTTGGGGTCTGTTTGTTGCAATTATGAAATTTGGGTGAAAAAAAAAAAGAATTCCAGGGAATTGAATTGTCTAGAAAATGTTTTACTCAGAATTGTCAATTATTGTGTTTGATTGGTATAATTTTTCACGTGGAAAATGTTGAAATAAAAGTGTCTTCTGGTGTTCTTTTGGTTTTATTTTACATGAAAATTGTTAATTAAAAGGATTAAATTTACTGGTATTGGGGATGGAATTTATTTCCATTTCCAAAAAAAAAAAAAA
>NW_019230342.1:0-3172 GCF_002742605.1 Olea europaea var. sylvestris
TTTTTTTTATTTTTATGTTCGCAATATTCTTATGCCAAAAATATGAATGCTGTTGTCTTTATGTGATCAAGAACTTAGTACCTATTTGGTATGGATAGAAGTTAGATTTTTAGTAGATTTTGATAAAAGTTGGTGAAACACATGTTTAAAAAATTGATGAAAGTTGTAGATCTCATGGAATATGTTGTTGAAAATGAGTTTGAGGCAACATAACTTTAAGAAATGTGTCGATCATGGATTTAGGCCCCGTTTGGGAAGGATTTTGAGAATTAATTTTTTGACCGTTAGAAGAAAAGTGCCGCCTACCTGTAAGAGAAGAAGTCAAAAATTACGGCTATAATAGTGAAATAACGATCAAAAAATCAATTTTTTGAGGTAAAAAATTCCTCCCAAACAGGCTCTTAGTGTGTTGTGTGAATGAACTAATTACGATTTCTTAATATATAAGTTATCTTCTGTTATTTTTGTTTTTTGTTACTAGTACAGATTCCAATAATCCTGAAACCATCCTTTGACTCGATTAGTGTGACATTTGTCTTTTCTTTTGCTCTCTGTAGAAGGACTCTTCAAGGAAACTACATTAATTTTGTTTGAAAATCAATTTTCAAAAAAACTTCTTATTTTTGAAATGTTTATAAAGGAAGTTACATTAAATTAGCTTCATCTACATCCTTTTCTAATTAGAAGAAACACTTTTAAAAAATAAGTCAAATAGGGCTGTGTCATAAAAGTCCCTTTTAGTTTTTCAAAAGCCTCTTTATCTCTTTAAAAATCATGCCAAATGAACCCTTCATATATTTAGTTCTTGATTGGTGGGGGATTAAAATCAGATTTTTAGTAAAATTGATAAAAGTTGATAGAAGTGTGTGATTGAAAAGTTATTGATTCCATAAAATATGTGATTAAAATTAATTATTGACTTTGATTTAAATTAAAATCTGAATTTTAATCTGTACCAAACAGGAATTTATTTTCATTCCAGAAAACAACCACCTTCTTAAGAGTGCGTAGATGGGGATGCAAACGAAAATTGACTGCCATCAATGCGACAATTCTAAAAGACATTTGAATACATTTGGGGTAATTGGCGCAAAACATCCTTACCTTTCGAGGTTATTGTGGAAAACGTCCCTACCTTTTATTTTTTTGGCAATTTTGCCCTTATTTACCACCTTTCTTGCGCTGAAGGTCCTTTTCACTGTTTTTTGACGATTTTGCCCTCTATTCAAATAAAAGAAAAAGAATAGAATAGAAAACAAAAGAATTAATTGCAACTAATACCCCAAAATTTCAAAAAATTACAAATTAGTAATAAATATAGGAGTTAATAGCCCAAATTGTTACTAAACTTTGCCAAAAGTCCAAAAGGTCATTGAACTTTTTTAAATACAAAAAGAAAAAAAAACCAAAAAAACCAACAAAAAAAATTGAAGAAACGGGCCCCACCAACAAAAAAAGGACAAAAAAAATAAGGAAGGTGAAAATGGAGGAAGGTGAAAAGTAAATCAAAAATTATTTTTTATTTTTTCAATCATACATTTTTAATCAAAATTTATTGAAAATTTTATTTTTAAAAATAAAGAAAAAAAATACAGATTAGTTTTGCTAAAAATAAAATTTTCAATAAATTTTGATTAAAAATGTACGATTGAAAAAATAAAAAATAATTTTTGGTTTACTTTTCACCTTCCTTCATTTTCACATTCCTTAGTTTATTTTTATTATTATTATTTTTGGTCTTTTTTTTTGTTGGTGGGGCCCGTTTCTTCAATTTTTTTTGTTGGTTTTTTTGGTTCTTTTTTTCTTTTTGTATTTAAAAAAGTTCAATGACCTTTTTGGACCCTTGGCAAAGTTTAGTAACCATTTGGGCTATTAACTCCTATATTTATTATTAATTTGTAATTTTTTGAAATTTTGGGGTATTAGTTGCAATTAATTCTTTTGTTTTCTATTCTATTCTTTTTCTTTTATTTGAATAGAGGGCAAAATCGTCAAAAAACAGTGAAAAGGACTTTCAGCGCAAGAAAGGTGATAAATAGGGGCAAAAATGCCAAAAAATGAAAGGTAGGGACGTTTTCCACAATAACCTCGAAAGGTAAGGATGTTTTTCGCCAATTACCCAATACATTTGTTTATTTAAACTGCAGTCTAAAGTTCCCAACAACTTTATCAAAAGCCTTGGAAAATCTGATTTATAAAAAGACTATTTTTCGAAATCACACCAACCTTTGGAAAAAATATAACAACAGATGAAGGCTACAGCACCATCTTTAATATTAAATGACGCGATGATTCAGACATAGTTGTATTGTCGCTAAAAAATTCGATTCCATATTTGATGTCGTGTTTAACTAAGAGCGAGCTAAGCTACCTTACCTCCTTTTCAGGTTATATTATAGCTCACATTGATACCAGTTGGTGTCATCAAGGTCACATATTGCATCAGTCACCTCAGTACTCCAGGTGAACAAAATTCCTTGAACGCATTATATAAGAGGTACGAACTGGTAAGCTTCAATTTCACTTAACAATGCAGGAAAAGGCATAAAAATTTGGATATGAGCCAATGCACTGAGTCCTGCGCTAGTAGCACGTTGCATCGCTCATAGATTGGGATGGAGATCGGATGACACAACTTAATCAAGTATATTGATAATTTGTTAATTAGTCTAGCCAAATAACCCAGCGGTTGAGATTTGAAGTGCCAAATATTGAACCAAAAAGTTTATATATTTTTCACAAGAAACTTTATTCAGTCACTCTTGGAATCGACTTCGTAAGCGAGGGCAAATTACGATTTAATTGAGTCACTTTAAAGCGATTTGAAGTTCTAGAAATTTTTCTACACAAAAGAAACTGAACAGTATTTGCTGGACCCCAAGACTAAAAATTTGCCTGCCTACGGCGGAAACATGTGTTGTGTTTATACTTTATACTGACTTCGAAGACTTTTGACCATATTGATTAGAAGCATCCATGTGTTTGGTAAAGCTCAACTTGTTGAAGAGGAAACTTTTAGAGGAAGTAGAAGTGAAGCTAAAGGAAGAATGCCACACCTAGTTTAGCCAAAAATGACAAAAACGAGGACAGAGACTTGTTTAAAGGTAATTATTGACTTCATAAACTCTACAAAGTTAATAGTGGCAAAATGGAATCTATAATTCTTAGAAGC
>NW_019230343.1:0-3172 GCF_002742605.1 Olea europaea var. sylvestris
GTTGCACCGGGGGCAATTTCGTCATTTTTCGCGACGGTGTCGGAATCGGCTAAAATTTGACCGATTGATCCAAAACCAAAATCTTGCCTGGGGCAATTTCGTCATTTTTCGCGCGACGGAGTTGGAATCGTCTAAAATTTGACTGATTGATGGGAAACAAAAATCGCGCCGGGGGCAATTTCGTCATTTTTCGCGGCGGTGTCGGAATCGGCTAAAATTTGACTGATTGGTAGGAAACAAAAATCGCGCCGGGGGCAATTTCGTCATTTTTCGCGGCGGTGTCGGAATCGGCTAAAATTTGACTGACTGATGGGAAACAAATATCGCGCCGGGGGCGATTTCGTCATTTTTCGTGACGGTGTCGAAATGGGCTCAAATTTGACCGATTAATCGGAAAAAAATTGCTCCGGGGTCAATTTCGTCATTTTTCGCGACGGTGCTGGAATAGTCTGAAATTTGATGAAGAGATGGGAAACAAAAATCGCGCCTGGGGCGATTTCGTCATTTTTCGCGACGGTGTCGAAATGGGCTCAAATTTGACCGATTGATCGAAAAAAAATCGCGCCTGGGGCAATTTCGTCATTTTTCGCGACGGTGTTGGAATCGTCTAAAATTTGACTGATTGATGGGAAACAAAAATTGCGCCGGGGGTAATTTCGTCATTTTTCGCTACGGTGTCGGCGTCGGCTCAAATTTGACCGATTGAAGGGAAACAAAAATCGCGCCGGAGGCGATTTCTTAATTTTTCGCGACGGTGTCGAAATGGTCTCAAATTAGACCGATTGATCGGAAGCAAAAATCGTGCCGGGTTAAATTTCGTCATTTTTCGCGATGGTGTTGGAATCGTCTAAAATTTGACTGATTGAAGGGAAACAAAGATAGCGCCGAGGGCAATTTCGTCATTTTTTCCGACGGTGTCGGAGTCGGCTAAAATTTGACAGATTAATCGGCAACAAAAATCGGGCCGGGGGCAATTTCGTCATTTTTCACGACGGTGTTGGAATAGTCTAAAATTTGACTGATTGATGGGAAACAAAAATCGCGCCTGGGGCAATTTCGTCATTTTCGCAACGGTGTCGGAATCGGCTAAAATTTGACTGATTGATGGGAAACAAAAATCGAGCGAGGCGAATCCGTCATTTTTCGCGACGGTGTCGAAATGGGCTCAAATTTGACCGATTGATGGGAAACAAAAATCGCGTCGGGGGCAATTTCGTCATTTTTCCCAATGGTGTTCGAATGAGCAAAAATTTGACAGATTGATCGGAAACAAAAATCGCGCCGGGGGCAAATTCGTCATTTTTCGCGACGGTGCTGGAATCGTCTAAAATTTGACGGATTGATGGGAAACAAAAATCGCGCCGGGGGGCTATTTCGTCATTTTTCGCGACGGTGTCGGAATCGACTAAAATTTGACTGATTGATGGAAACAAAAGTTGCACCGGGAGCAATTTCGTCATTTTTTGCGACGGTGTCGGAATCGGCTCAAATTTGACCGATTGATCCAAAACCAAAATCTAGCCTGGGGCAATTTCGTCATTTTTCGAGACGGTGTCGGAATCGGCTAAAATTTGACAGATTAATCGGAAACAAAAATCGCGCCGGGGGCAATTTCGTCATTTTTCGCGGCGGTGTGGGAATCGTCTAAGATTTGACTGATTGATGGGAAACAAAAATCGCGCCGGGGGCGATTTCGTCATTTTTCGTGACGGTGTCGAAATGGGCTCAAATTTGTCCGATTAATCGGAAAAAAATTGCGCCGGGGTCAATTTCGTCATTTTTCGCGACGGTGCTGGAATCGTCTGAAATTTGACTGATTGATGGGAAACAAAAATCGCGCAGGGGCAATTTCGTCATTTTTCGCGACGGTGCTGGAATCGTCTGAAATTTGACTGATTGATGGGAAACAAAAATCGCGCCAGGGGCGATTTCGCCATTTTTTGCGACAGTGTCGAAATGGGCTCAAATTTGACCGATTGATCAGAAAAAAAATCGGGCAGGGGGCAATTTCGTCATTTTTCGCGACGGTGTTGGAATCGTCTAAAATTTGACAGATTGATGGGAAACAAAAATTGCGCCGGGGGCAATTTCGTCATTTTTCTCGACATTGTCGTAATCGGCTAAAATTTGACTGATTGATGGGAAACAAAAATCGCGCCGGGGGCGATTTCGTAATTTTTCGCGACGGTTTGGAATCGTCTAAAATTTGACTGATTGAAGGGAAACAAAAATCGCGCCGGGGGCAACTTCGTCATTTTTCGCGAAGGAGTCGGAATTGGCTAAAATTTGACAGATTAATCGGCAACAAAAATCGCGCCGGGGACAATTTCGTCATTTTTCACGACGGTGTTGGAATCGGCTAAGATTTGACAGATTAATTGGAAACAAAAATCGCGCCGGGGGCAATTTCGTCATTTTTCGCGACGGTGTGGGAATCGTCTAAAATTTGACTGATTGATGGGAAACAAAAATCGCGCCGGGGGCAATTTCGTCATTTTTCGTGACAGTGTCGGAATCGGCTCAAATTTGACTTATTGATGGCAAACAAAAATCGCGCCGGGGGCGATTTTTTCATTTTTCGCGACGGTGTCGAAATGGGCTCAAATTTGACCGATTGATCAGAAAAAAAATCGCGCCGTGGGCAATTTCGTCATTTTTCGCGACGGTCTTGGAATCGTCTATAATTTGACTGATTGATGGGAAACAAAAATTGCGCCGGGGGCAATTTCGTCATTTTTCGCTACGGTGTCGGAATCGGCTCAAATTTGACCGATTGATCCAAAACCAAAATCTAGCCTGGGGCAATTTCGTCATTTTTCGAGACGGTGCCGGAATCGGCTAAAATTTGACAAATTAATCGGATACAAAAATAGCGCCGGGGGCAATTTCGTCATTTTTCGCGACGGTGTGGGAATCGGCTCAAATTTGACCGATTCATCGGAAAAAAATTGCGCCGGGGTCGATTTCGTCATTTTTCGCGACGGTGCTAGAATCGTCTGAAATTTGACTGATTGATGGGAAACAAAAATCGCGCCGGGGGGCAATTTCGCCATTTTTCGCGACGGAGTCGGAATCGACTAAAATTTGAATGATTGATGGAAACAAAAGTTGCACCGGGGGCAATTTCGTCATTTTTCGCGACGGTGTCGGAATCGGCTCAAATTTGACCGAT
>NW_019230344.1:0-3172 GCF_002742605.1 Olea europaea var. sylvestris
AATCAAGAACCAATTGACTAATATCCTCACAAAATCTCAAGTGCAGGATCCATTTTCACATATTTCAAAGAGGTTCAGGAATTATTGATGAAATGAAGTCTAATGAGCATAAATTCTCCTATCGCTTATTTTTTGCATGCATGTGCTTTTAACATTTTATTATGTTCAATTTGGGAATAACCATGGAAAAATTACCGGACTAGTCGAACAAACTGTTCGGTATGGTTGAAAGGTACTAGACAAGTCCAACCGGATGATTTGGAATCCGTGTCCGGATTGACAGTAGCTTCAAGCATTATCTTATTGGACATCCAATAAATGCACTGGATGTCCGATACACTATAAAATCATAATTTTAAAAATGTGAACAAGACTTTTTTTCTTCACCTCCTCTTTATTTCCCTTACCAATCTCCTCCCACAGCTTCTCTGTTCTCTTCACTTGGCTGTTCCACTTAATCAATTGAACATCAAATCTACAAACCTGCTCTTGCTATATCTTGTCTCACTCAAAAAGTCAGATTTCTCCTTCACATTTCACTCTTTTCCCAAAATTCGAGCCCTAATCTAATTTCATCCTATTTTGTCAATTTTTTTAACATGACTAGGTCTAAAAGAGTGGGACAATGAATAAAACAAATAGTTAGGCATTTTCCACTACCATCTTCCGACGAAAAAATGGACTTCAAGCCCAAGGTGCCGATGAACCCGTTTGAGAAATCACTCATTTTAATAGGTGAAATTGTTTACTTTGCCGATTTTACTATTGAAGCACCTGCATGTTATATTGAAGAATTTTTTTTAAAACAATATGGGTTGGGCTTTGGTTTGCACGTTAGAAGAACACACCTACCCCTGGCTTCTGAAAGATTTTTAAAAAAGATGGATATCACTCCACAATCGGATGAAATTTCTTGTTTAATTAACAATGTGTGTATCACTAATAAAGAAGCTCTAATTCACCACATTCTCGAGCTTGAAGAGTGTGATACCCAATTTTTTCTTAACAAAGCTCATCCGATGTTGGAAGGATACTTCCCAAGCGATGCTTGTCATGGTGCGATGCAAGATTTTGAAAACATTACCAAAATTAGTGTAAATCAACTAATCATATTGTGTAAAGTCTTGTAAAATATCATTGCCCATATTATTTGTCCTAAGAAGAAGTCCCAGCTCCAATACACCTCATCCTTCAGGAGGTCGTTTTACATTCACTAATGAGTAGTATAATCTCCTACACAAGCTCATTGATTCTCTCACCTTATCCGTCGACCACCTGGGTAGCCTATTCCTTCGGATTCAGGCACAGCAGACAGCTATCTAAGACTGATAGGTAGAGACACCTGAGCAGAAGAATGCATTTTTCACCGAGTTCTATGCTCACTTGCTGCCATCACCACCACCTCCAGTGCCTTAGTTTACTTTTCATTGTGGTATTTTCAATTTGTCTTGTGTTTTTTTCATTTTTTCAATATAAAGTTTCGCACTTTAATTTATGCATGGTTTCTTATGAATCAATTCTCTATGGTTGACTTCGTTGTAAATTTAATTTATACTATTACTTATTTTTTCTTATGCCAAAAGGGGAATGACAAGCAGATAATTATGCAAAATAGGGAAAACATTGCAAGAGGAAAGAGGGGCAGATGATTATGCAAGACAGAGGGAACATTCAGGTAGGATATATATATCATGCTCTAGTCAAATTTTCTTTTTGTACTTTTAAATTTTTCCTTTTTTTTTAATTTTTTTAAAAACAAGAACGCTCTAAGCCCACAAAACAAAAACCAAAAAAATAAATTCAATATAAAGTTTCGCACTTTAATTTATGCATGGTTTCTTATGAATCAATTCTCTATGGTTGACTTCGTTGTAAATTTAATTTATACTATTACTTATTTTTTCTTATGCCAAAAGGGGAATGACAAGCAGATAATTATGCAAAATAGGGAAAACATTGCAAGAGGAAAGAGGGGCAGATGATTATGCAAGACAGAGGGAACATTCAGGTAGGATATATATATCATGCTCTAGTCAAATTTTCTTTTTGTACTTTTAAATTTTTCCTTTTTTTTTAATTTTTTTAAAAACAAGAACGCTCTAAGCCCACAAAACAAAAACCAAAAAAAAAAATAAAAAATCACACAAATGTAATGAAAATGCACATGCATGAAACTACTATCAAAAAAGTAAATAAAACAAAATGGGATGCATGGATAGATCAATGACTCACAGTGATAAAGTACAGGCGTGCACCAAGGTTTACCTAATCAGTTAGGTAAAGGAATGCTCTTACCTTTAAGAGCACCGTGATCTATTTCAAAAAAAATTTTATTACTCTTTTTCACCAAAACTTGCCTAGTGACCAGAATGTTCTTAGCCATCTATGCCATTAATTTAGTCAACTGACTCACCTAATTAGTAAGGAAGTCAATCAGACCAAAAAACTCTTTATTCTTACTTCAATTAAAATTTTGGTTTCTACTTCTGCACTGGAATTGACGACACCTAAGCATTATGTGTCCTAACTCACCATAATGAAAGCATGTAGGAATAAACCTATGACTAAAATTGTGTGATCACTAACATCTATTCCTAGGATGACGAGTCTTATGCTGTTTAGTAGGCTATGTCCTACAAATCCTTTATTCTTAGGTTCGGAGTTAAGCAAATGTTTAGGCTAGTCAGTGGCAGGGATAAGAGTGGTCTTTAAAGCACTACTAGTATTCTCTTTTAAACTTAGACATCCCCTATTACCAGCCGACTTGCTTATTCCTAGGATGTTATCTAGCTTTTCAGATTCACTAGAAAAGGCAAGGAGTTGAAACATAGATAAGGCTCTTAACCCAGATTTTTAACATCTCATTTTCAATAGTCAGCTGACTAGCTTTCCTAGAGATCTTCTAAAGCTCACTTGTAAGATTCCTAACATGAGTATCCAAAGATTCATTCATCGATTTCAATTCACTTAGTGTTGAGGTAGATTCATGAAGGTCAACTACATATTTTTCTCTCTCAAGCACATGTTTCTTGACCTTAGCACACAAGGCTTTATTCTTAGTCATAATCTTAATAGACTCCACATACATATTATCATAAGCCTCATGTATATCTTCCTCAATTTCAGAATCTGATAAAAATTTTACTAGCTATACCCTCAGCCTTCTCACCGC
>NW_019230345.1:0-3172 GCF_002742605.1 Olea europaea var. sylvestris
GAATGGGCTCAAATTTGACAGGTTGATCGGAAACAAAAATTGATCCGGGGGGATTTCGTCCTTTTTCGCGATGGAGTCGGAATAGGCTCAAATTCGACAGGATGACCTGGAACAAAAATCTCGCCGGGGGCAATTTTGTCATTTTTCGCAACGGTGTCGGAATGGGCTCAAATTTGACAGGTTGATAAGAAAAAAATATCGATCCAGGGTGAATTTCGTCATTTTTCGCTACGGAGTCGGAATGGGCTCAAATTTGACAGGTTGACCGGGAACAAAAATCACGCCGGGGGGAATTTCTTCATTTTTCGCGACGGAGTCGGAATGGGCTCAAATTTGACAGGTTGATCGGGAACCAAAATCGCGCTATGGGCAATTTCGTCATTTTTCGTGACGGTGTCGGAATGGGCTCAAATTTGAATGGTTTATCGGAAACAAAAATTTATCCGGGCGCAATTTCGTCGTTTTTCGGAACGGAGTCGGAATGGGCTCAAATTTGACAGGTTGATCGGAAACAAAAATCGCGCCGGGGGCAATTTCGTCATTTTTACGAAGGTGTCGAAATGGGCTCAAATTTGACAGGTTGATCGGAAACAAATATCGATCCGGAGGGATTTCGTCATTTTTCGCGACGGAGTCGGAATGGGCTCAAATTTGACAGGTTGACCTGGAACAAAATCTCGTCGGGGAAATTTCGTCATTTTTCGCGACGGTGTCGGAATGGGCTCAAATTTGACAGGTTGATCGGACAAAAAAATCGCGTCGGGGGCAATTTCGTCATTTTTCGCGATCGAGTCGGAATGGGCTCAAATTTGACAGGTTGATCGGAAACAAAAATCGATCCAGGGGGAATTTCGTCATTTTTCGCTACGGAGTCAGAATGGGCTCAAATTTGACAAGTTGACCGGGAACAAAAATCTCGCCGGGGGGAATTTCTTCATTTTTCGCGTGAGTCGTAACGGGCTCAAATATGACAGGTTGATCGGGAACCAAAATCGCACTAGGTGCAATTTCGTCATTTTTCGCGACGGTGTCGGAATGGACTCAAATTTGAAAGGTTGATCGGAAACAAAAATTTATCCGGGCGCAATTTCATCATTTTTTGCGACGGGGTCAGATAGGGCTCAAATTTGACAGATTGATCGTAAACAAAAATCGCGCCGGGAGCAATTTCGTCATTTTTCGTGACGGAGTCGGAATGGGCTAAAATTTGACAGGTTGATCGGACACTGAAACCACGCCATGGGCAATTTCGTCATTTTCACGAAGGTGTCGGAATGTGCTCAAATTTGACAGGTTGATCGTGAACAAAAATCGCGCCAGAGGCAACTTCGTCATTTTTCGCGACGGTGCCGGGATGGGCTCAAATTTGAAAGGTTGATCGGAAACAAAAATTTATCTGGGGCGCAATTTCGAAATTTTTCGCGACGGGGTTGGTTTGGGCTCAAATTTGACAGAATGATTGGTAACAAAAATCGCGCTGGAGCAATTTCGTCATTTTTCGCGACGGAGTCGGAATGGGCCCAAATTTGACAGATTGATCGGACACAAAAACCACGCCAGTGGTAATTTCGTCATTTTCACGAAGGTGTCGGAATGGGCTCAAATTTGAGAGGATGATCGGAAACAAAAATCGCACAGGGGCAATTTCATCATTTTTCGCGACGGAGTCGGAATGGGCTCATATTTTGCAAGTTGACCGGGAACAAAAATCTCGTCGGGGGCAATTTCGTCATTTTTCGCGACGGTGTCGGAATGGGCTTAAATTTGACAGGTTGATTGGACAAAAAAATCTCGCAGGGGGCAATTTTGTCATTTTTCGCGACCGAGTCGAAATGGGCTCAAATTTGACAGGTTGATCGGAAACAAAAATCGATCCAGGGGGAATTTCGTCATTTTTCACTACGGAGTCGGAATGGGCTCAAATTTGACAGGTTGATCGGGAACAAAAATCGCGCAAGGGGCAATTTCGTCATTTTTCGCGAGGGTGTCGGAATGGGCTCAAATTTGACAGGTTGATCGGAAACAAAAATTAACCGGGGGCAATTTCGTCATTTTTCGATACGGTGTTGGAATGGGCTAAAATTTGACAGGTTGATCGGAAATAAAATCGCGCCGGGGCAATTTCGTCATTTTTCCCGACGGAGTCGTAATGGGCTCAAATTTGGCAGGTTGATGGGGATCAAAAATTTCGCCAGGGGCAATTTCGTCATTTTTCGCGACGTGTCAGAATGGGCTCAAATTTGACTGGTTGATCGGAAACAAAAACCGCACCTGGGGCAATTTCGTTATTTTTCGCGACAATGTCAGATTGGGCTCAAATTTGACAGGTTGATCGTAAACAAAAATCGCGCCTGGAACAATTTCATCATTTTTCGCGACGGAGTCGGAATGGGCTCAAATTTGACAGGTTGATCGGAAACAAAAATTACGCCAGGGGCAATTTCGTCATTTTTACGAAGGTGTCGGAATGGGCTCAAATTTGACAGGTTGATCGGAAACAAAAATTGATCCGGGGGGATTTCGTCCTTTTTCGCGATGGAGTCGGAATGGCCTCAAATTTGACAGGTTGACCTGGAACAAAAATCTCGCGCGGGGGCAATTTTGTCATTTTTCGTAACGGTGTCGGAATGGGCTCAAATTTGACAGGTTGATCGGAAACAAAAATCGATCCAGGGGGAATTTCGTCATTTTTCTCTACGGAGTCGGAATGGGCTCAAATTTGATAGGTTGACCGGGAACAAAAATCTCGCCGGGGGAATTTCTTCATTTTTCGGGACGGAGTCGGAATGGGCTCAAATTTGACAGGTTGATCGGGAACCAAAATCGCGCTATGGGCAATTTTGTCATTTTTCGCGACGGAGTCGGAATTGGCTCAAATTTGACGGGTTGACCGGGAACAAAAATCTCGCCGGGGGGAAATTCGTCATTTTTCGCGACAGAGTCGGAATGGGCTCAAATTTGAAAGGTTGATCGGAAACAAAAATTTATCCGGGAGCAATTTCGACATTTTTTTCTCGACGGGGTCGGATTGGGCTCAAATTTGACAGATTGATCGTAAACAAAAATCGCGCCGGGAGCAATTTCGTCAATTTTCGCGACGGAGTCAGAATGGGCTCAAATTTGACAGGTTGATCGGACACAAAAACCACGCCAGGGGCAATTTCGTAATTTT
>NW_019230346.1:0-3171 GCF_002742605.1 Olea europaea var. sylvestris
CTGGAAGGTAAGGTGTAAAGATGGGAAAATACGACTTACTTGGCACTTTGGCAGATCAGTTGGAGGGGCTCTTGAACACCTGTTAGTTTGGGGCACAACCTGCGGTTTAACCTGTCTGCAGTTTAAGGGGTCAAGATGTAGACTTTAGGATTTAGTCACTGTAAGGTGGATACCTGGATATTAAAAAAAAATATTCATGGTAATTAAATTATAGTTGTTGTAACAAAGTACATTAAATAGGGTATGTCAAGAAACTAATATATTAATTACACTTTCAAACAAGAAACATGACTATAATTTGGGAAGGATGAAAAAGGAAAATAAGACTATTTTTATGGAAAAGAGAGAATAGTATTTATATCCTCCTAATTAGGTCTACAATCAAACCCCTGCATTTCTTGAATCAGAAGTTTCATCAAATTAGGAGGTCAATTTCTGGGGTCCCATTTTGACCATGCGTCACTCTTACAAACAAGAGCCTCTTTCATTCTGTATGAAAAATATGTACCCAATATCTTTATTCGTTTTTCATGAGCAATCTAAATTTATTTTTTATTAGAAGCATGTTACATGTACAATAAAAAAAAAATGGTGGAACAAAGTTTCTAGGAAATTCCTCGTATGCTTGGGATTGTAGTAGCGTGTTGTTCTGACAACTTATAGGAAATATGTACCAGACATCCTAATCCGTCTTTTATGGGCAAATTGAATTTTATTTTTTTATTATTATTTTTTATTTGCATAAAAACATGTTAAATAAAAAATACTACTATTAATAATTAGCGACTATCGACTACAATAATCATTCTATGTGGCAACTTGGTATCTGAAACATTAGCTTATTATTTAAGACAGTAGAATTAAAAAAAATAAACTAATATCTCAATAACAAGGTATAATATAGAAGAACTATTATAGTCACTTAAAAAGAATAACATTCTAAATCCCAATCACAAAATGAAATTCACAGGAAATTTCCCTTACGCTAAAAGATCACCTAAAAAGGACAATAATACAAAATTAGACAGCTCAATATTGTGCGACGTTGCTCCATATAAACATTAGTGTTAGGAATATCAACGAAAGAAAAGAAAATAAAGACAAGATTGTTGACTTAGAAATTATTGGAGTAGTCAATAGGTTATAATTTATTTGTGTCATATATTTTATTTTATTATTTAGAGCCTGTTTTGGAGAAATTACAATGAAGAGAAGTTATGAACATGTGATTTAAATTAATTCGACTTTGACTTTAAGCCTCTGTATGTCATCCATTTTCTCCTATTCTTTCTCATTATTTTTTTTGCTGTACTTATTTTCAACCATATATTTTTCATTAAAATAATATTACACGTAAATCAAAAAATCTCAACCACTCATTTTCAACCACACATTCAAGATTTCAAGTTTCGTAAGAGTGGGATCTATTTGGCTGTTGGCTCGTTAATTGAAACTCTTGTGATCGTGGCTATAGATCCTTGCGATCGCAAGGGAAAATTTCAATACCTATGCAATTCAATCGCTGAATCCATTTTCTTGTCTAGCCCAAGTCATTCATTATTGTAGTATATGTCCTTTAACTTCCAAACTCAACACTTTAGTCCCAAGGTTCCAAATTCGTCCTCCTTCAGTCCTAATTGATCAATTTTCGTTCATTTTCATTTTTCAAAATCAAATACCGAGTTTCTTGTAAAATATCAATGACTAGATGGAACTAAGTATTCAAACTATAAAAGCACTCTCGAACGTTTCTTTTGGTGGCTCGAATAAGTGCAAAATCTTATTATCACCTACACTAAAATATAATTTGAAAATATGCGCGAATTAAAAAAGCACATTCTTTGGCTTATTAAACAACATATTTTAAGAAAGAGGAAACATTAACAATCAATGATTTTCATTTTTCATACACGCATCCCTCCACTATTTTAACTTTCAAGCCAACAGATCAAGTTAGTTAGAATGAGGCAATAGTTGGAGTAATCACGGCTGCATGCAAATCAAAGTTGGGTTATCTGATTGTTCGAAAATTAAAGATGAGTGATTCAATTGTACGTTAATTAGAAGTTTAGTAAGCGGCGATGCATTTAATTAAATTTGTAGGACTTTAGATCCATCACAACCTTCGTTACTTGGAAAATGCCCTACTACAGGGGTCTTACCGACCCTTCACTGTAGGGGTAGGGGTGGTCCCACATAAAAAAAAATAAAAAATAAATAAATTACGCCGAGACCCGCGCATGTGTGAGGTCTAGCAGGTCGGTAAAACAAACCCTTCTACCTGATGCACCGTCCTCTCTACTTTATTACTCTGTAAACAGCTATTCATTAAATCATTTTCTGCTCTCATATCGTTCATCTACTTGACTTTCACCAAAAGTTGTATGAAAGCGTTGAATTATTGTTCTATGTACAATTAAATTCCAGTGGGTCATAATGAACACCATGAAACACGCATTTGTAATAACTAGGACTATCAAATATAATTAAATTAAAGAAGAATAATAGATTCATTATACTTTAAAATAAAATAGAATTTTTTTTTTTTTTGCTTAAAATTTGATAATAACTAATATTTTTAAATTTTTTTATTTATTCTTGGAACAAGTTCAATTTAAGTGAGCTATGGCCATACGAATACAGAGTTTAATTAAAGCAGATTTTTCAATCCATCCAATTTTAGAATAGTAAAAGAATTAAATTAGATTAAAGTCATCGAAGGTTTATGTCTTTTTCCTTTGGAATAATTATAAATAAGATATCACTGTCTTAAATTGAAAGTTAAAGCTAATTTAATCATAAATCAGATAACTTTGCATTGTACAAAAGGAAAACGGATCAAATAATAAATTTTACCAAACAGAACCAAATGCTGAGAATTTTTCGAAAAGAGTAAGGTTATTAATTTAACGTAATGTTCAACATAGTCTACATAAGTTCTTCAACAGGGTTAAGCCACTCGACCCGTGCTGGTGACTGCAAGGATGACCACACACTCACATGGGTGCATCGGTCCCAGACAAATAAAAAAATGCCTACTCCCATATATTTGTTGTGTCAACCCCGAGGTCATTTTCGCAAACACTGTAGCATCACTCTCTTCACAATCATAAATCAGTGAGAATTTGACTAATTTTGAAAAATAAGGACTTGTATTTATTTATTCCACTT
>NW_019230347.1:0-3171 GCF_002742605.1 Olea europaea var. sylvestris
ATGCACTCACCATTATTGAAATGAAGGGCAAAAATGAAAAAATAAAATGTTAACATCTGATTTTAATTATTAAAGAAAACATGAGCATATTCAGTAATGAAAATATTATTATAGTGTAACGCTGTCAAGATTCTGCTAGTTCGTCATCATTGAAAAATTTATTAACAACAACCATTTTCTTCGAAAAATCATTAGAATTGAAAATGCCCTTAAAAGAAGACTCGACATCTTTTAGAGTTAGACTTTCTCTTGTTCGATCCCACTTGACATATGAACTTGCAATAAAATTTAAGAAATGTTGTAGATTTTGATTAAAATTTAAGAAATGTATTGTTGAATAATCAAATATATGATTAAGATTAATTGTTGACTTATGTGACTATAATTTTGGTCATTGGTTTTGGGCTTTTTTCCAATGGTATTGGGCCTCGAAGCCCATTTATCTATATTGCTTGCCTAAAACGTATGGAAAGAACCCAAATGTTAACAATAACTAAGTTATTGAGGCCCAAGACCAATGGAAAGAAACCCAAACTGTTAACAAGGGCCAAACAGAGCCAGATTCATTAAGAAAGCCCAAACTTTTGTAAGACGATGACGGCCTGAGTTACGTAATTGGAGCCCAACATATGTGGACCCCAAAAGGTAGCCCAGAGAAATAGCAGTGGAAATCCGACCCAAAGAAGCCGCTCAAGGTAGAGACAAGGTAACAGAAAACGGTGTTTGATGGCGGTGTAGTAGGTGTGCAGTTTGATTGGACGCGAAACATTCGCAAAACATCTGCGAATGACAATTTTCTAATGCTACATGGCGACAATCATAGAACAACTCCAGTCAACATTATAAATTAATATTTTTTTGGAAAACAATGTAAATTATTACTTATATTCCATGTAAAGCGTAAATTAATTAAAAAAAGGTTGAACCCCAACCGTAAAGACCTCCACCGCCCCACCTCTGGAGCATCATAAGGGAGGTAAATCGCGAGATGTACCCCAACAAACCAGGGAACAAGAGTTTGTCCGTACACTAGTATCTACAAAGAGTCCAATTTCATATCTCAGAAATCGAACCCTCATACTGCGACTGCCAGTATAGTTGAGACTACCTTACTCATATCCTTTGCACCTCTGAGTTATGCCTAGAGGGGGTGAGAATGTTTATTCAACTCAAAGCAAGTTTTAGCTGAGGTCGAAAGCTTCATTTATAAATAAATATTAAATTAAATAAGTTTATTGTTTTACGTTACTATTTATAATCGGCGATTGCAATATGAACAATGTTCTTTCTAAACTCAAAGCAAATTTTAGTTAAGGTAGAAAACTTCATTTATAAATAAATATTAAATTAAATAACTTTTTATTTGACCAAATTTAAATAAACATAGGTTCCTTGTTTTACTATTCTATTAATATTCAGAATTGCAATATGAAAAATATTTTTTCTAAACTCAAAGAAAGTTTTAGCTGATGTAGAAAACTTCATTTATAAATAAATATTAAATTAAGTTACCTTTTATTTAACAAAATTTAAATAAACATACGTTCCTTCTTTTACTATTCTATTAATATTCAGCGATTGCAATATGAAGGATGTTTTTTCTAAACTCAAAGAAAGTTTTAGCTGATGTAGAAAACTTCATTTATAAATTAATATTAAATTAAATAACCTTTTATTTAACAAAATTTAAATAAACATAAGTTCCTTGTTTTACGATGCTATTAACATTCAACGATTACAATATGAAAAATGTTTTTTCTAAACTCAAAGCAAGTTTTGGTTGAGGTAGAAAACTTCGTTTATAAATAAATATTAAATTAATTAACTTTTTACTTGACAAAATTCAAATAAACATAAGTTTCTTGTTATATAATGTTATTCATAAGTAGCGATTGCAATTAAAATTTTATGTGATAACTTATTATTTGAGACATTCCTATGAAGATGCAATCGCTAACTACGAAGAACATTACTCTTTAAAAAATAGTAACTTTTTATTTAAAAATATAAAAAATAAACGTTTTCATAAAACAAACATTTATATTGAAGAATAATGTAAAGTGGATATGTTCACTAATGTAGCAACCCTTCGTTCATGGACAATGCGTTACAACTTTATTGGAAACATTGTCACCAGACACTCATGTGGCAACATGGTGAAAAAGGAAAAATGCGGAATGAAGTTTTTCTCGCTTTTCGTACAGCGGCCCTTAGTGCATGACTCACACAATGGACTACTAACTCAATTGTAAAGCACTTTTCAAATGAGTAATGTTATTCGCAATCTCACTGCGATAGTCGCCCTACGTGACATACACATGTGATTATTTGATGTATTAATGTGATAATTTTTTTATTCATTAATACATCAAATAACCACCTGTCATGTGTATGTTACGTAGGACGACTATCGCAATAAGCGACTGTAAATAGCATTATTCTTTCCAAATAATTATGCCGTTGTGCTGTGCTTAGATTGTGAGGACATTCAATCACATAAAGTCCAGTATATTCATCCCTAACTTTAAGATGCGGAATCCAATGTACAATAGCATGGTGTACTCCTCTTGTCCACACTCGATATAGATCCAACTCTCACATTACTTTTTACATCTCTTTTAGCAGCCAACGAATAAAGAATGCACGTGGAAAATAAAGTAAGATCTATGTAATAATATTCTGACTGCCCATCTTTGACTGTTTGTTTCACTGAAGTGTAAACTGGTGGACCCCCATTCAACAGAGGTCAGCCGGTCGTTTTTTGCCACCCGGGAACATTTTTCATTTTCAACTCGTGATTCAAAAAGTTATAATCGGTAGCTGAATAAAAAAGCACTTTGTTCTTGAATCTTATCTTAATCTTAACTAGAAAAAAGTTCCATCCATGGCGGAACTCAACCGGCTGCCTTCTTCAATTGATCCAAGAAGCGGCTTTTGCAAAGCTAATTCTACCTTCTACAGCAAGCGCAAACAGATCCCTTTACCCTCAAATGACTCCCTTGATGTTACTACCTTCATATCTTCGCGATCGCACCGTGGTAAGATTGCGTTCATCGACGCCTCAACCGGCCGTGAACTCAGCTTTTCTGACGTCTGGAGAGCCGTCGAGGCCGTGGCCACCTGCCTCTCTATCGACATGAACATCCGTAAAAACGACGTCGTCCTTCTCCT
>NW_019230348.1:0-3171 GCF_002742605.1 Olea europaea var. sylvestris
TTTGTCAGTGGATCTGCAATATTATTAAATGTGGAAATTTGCTCTTCCCTTTGCGTCATTTCTATGTATTATCTCTCTGATAAAATTATACAGCTTTAATACATGTTTGGATCATTGATGAGACCTTAGTTCATTTGCTTTCGCAATGGCTCTATTGTTATCACAATACTATTGTATGTGATCAACAATATCAGGAACCACTCCAAGTTCATTTATGAACATCATGATCCATATTGCAACTCTTTGCTACTTCTGAAGTATCCATGTATTAGGTTTTTACTATTGAATCAACGTTTGCTTCACGTTTGGGACCTTTCCAACATACCGCTTAAGAGTAAACCAGTTTCTCCATATGAAATCTTCTCAAGATTTCATCTATGTAAATTGGGATGAGTTAAGCAATCTTCTAGATCTACCTCTATAGATCAAGTTGCTTATCCCATATCGTTTATGAATAAATCATTTAACAACCATTATTTCAACGATTGAAATATAGGGATGTCGTTTTAGCAATATGAAAAATGCTCCCACTATCTTCTTGTAAACACACAATTCGTTTTCAAATTTGATAAAATCAAACACTTTGACTTTTCATCAAATCTAAGATTTCAGCTCCAAGAGACTTCTCTTAACCTATAGTCACGATATGCAACTGTTGCAAACAAAACCCGAATGGACTTAAGCAAGGTTACAGGAGAAAAGTTTCACCAAGGTCAACACTTAACCTTTGCTTCTAGCCTTGCTTTGTATATATGGATATCCACTTCTATATTGACATTTCCCTTGTAAACTATTTACAAAACCTTATGAGTTTTATTCCATCAGGAGGCTTAACCAAGGTCCAAATCTTGTTCACATACGTCGAGTTCATCTCGAGTATCATGGCCTCATGCTGTCTCTTTTAAGTCAACACTTGACTTTATTTTGTTGCAACTAGCAGGTTCATTATCCTGGATCACTAATACCTGATTAATGATCATGAATTCGCACCTTCTTAAAGGTCGAATGATCCTACTAGATTCACGTAGAGCTGTCATGTCTTCAGGAGTCTTTACTTCCTGATCCAAAGTATGTCACATATGGGATCAAACTCGAATTTATCTACTTGGTTAACTATATCTGTGGACTCTTGAACTCTTTCAAAATTCTATTTTACTCCCACTGTCCTCTCCTAGAGTAAACATTTTCTCTAAGAAGACGATGTGTCGTGAGATGAAGACTTTCTTCATGATAATAGAATTTATATTCAAATGTCTCCTTTGAATATCACACAGATATGTATTTATCGGGTTCGGTCTCAAACTTATCCGATTTAAGGCGCTTCAAATAAGCGTCATGGCCCCAATCTTTCATATAAGATAATTTGGGACTATTGTCTTTCCATAACTCGTATGGAGTTCTGTTAACCAATTTAGATGGGACATGGTTTAGTGTGTTGCACACTGCAATCAATGCGTGACCTCAAAACAATTTTAAGAAATTTGCATGGCTTGTTATTAATCGTATTATATGTAATAATTAACGATTCCTTCTTTTAGATACACCACCTTACTGCAGTGTATATGAAGGAGTCCACTGCACGAGAATCTCATTCTCTCTTAGATAATCTAAATTTTATCTTTAAGATACTCTCACTTGATCGAATCTTAATGTGAAGGTATCTTTACCTCTTTGTTTCTCTATTTCTAGTGTGAATCTCTTGAACTTTTCAAGAGTTTCATGTTTGAGTTTTCATCAAGTATTCATGATCATTGATGAAATAAGAGAAACGTTACCTGACATTGATTGACAAGAATTCATATGCATCACTATGCATTAGACCAGTAATTATGCTGACCTTTCTTCTTTTCAAGTAAAAGAAGATTTGGTTACTGTGTTAGACATGCATAATTTTTACTTGTCAAAATCAATTAATCCCAAGTATACATCTTTATGTAACTTTGGAATTACATTTCATCTAAATGACAAAGTCTGTCATGCCAGATTTTTGTAATAATTAGATTATAGTATTTATGCCTTATAATTTCTATATTTATTATAGAATCTTTAGTATTAAAGAATATAAATATCGTTTTATAATTTACCATAGCCATTAGGATCTTTAACAAGATAAACAAGAACAACAATTGTCCTTAACATTAAAATAGTTCATGTCCGAACATGAAATTCATTTTAATATTCCAGCTATAGTTGGCATAAAACGACATTTCTCTAATTTCAATACTAAACCAAAAGGCAATGGTAAGAAGTATATTCATACAGGTAATGTAGCAACCTTTGCTCATCTCCAACGTGTATGTCAACTTCTCCCTTTCGCAGTGGTCTACTTCTTTTTAGTTTCTCCATATTTGTATAAATACGATATTTACACCTGGTATCATATACCTAAGAAACTCGTGAAGTAGATGTAAGACATACAAGATTCCTTCCAATGACCTTTCATTCTATAATGAAACCAAGGGTCATTAGATTTGGTAATTGTCCTTTCGCTTATACTGTCTTAACCATATTGGGTGCTTTCACAAAGCCCCTTTAGACTTCCTCTTAATATCTTTAAAGGAATCAATGGTTTGCCCACTACCAATTTCGATAAAGGGGTTAACAGTCCTAAGCATGTTAAGCAACTCAATATTTTTGCATTCGAGCTTATTCACGTTAAATTCATAATTAGTTGTGAATAGCTTTAGCTGACAAAGATTACAGGACCAAGTCACTACTTAGTTCATGGTTTATGATTGAATAGAGTTGAGACATTTTTCAATATCAATCATCTTCAGTGTCTAAGCATCGATTGAAGATTACTCTGTCATTTTGCACCGGTATAGTTGTTTGGAAGTCTCATATCCTTCTACACATGATTATCATCATACAACTCTTTGTAATGAAAAATTATGTGTTAACATCTATACTCTCAAGTCGCTTTTGTAACTCAGTGACATAGTTGCAAGTATCACATACGTTGCAGTACTATTGTCATCACTGCGTTTACTAAGTAGCCACCTCTTCTTTAATTGAGTCATCAGCATGTGTCTCTGGAAAGGGCTACTCAATGACGTGATCAATTTTCTCATGTATAAGAACAATTCTTAAATTGCAGTGTCAATTAAGAAAAATAGTTTGGTTGTTGGCATCTAGTATGCTATTCAAAACATATGGTTACTCAGATTCAAT
>NW_019230349.1:0-1997 GCF_002742605.1 Olea europaea var. sylvestris
AATCACCTTTCCATGTTGCATCAAAACACAACCCAGGCCCTGTTTGGAGGCGTCACTATAAATTACAAACTCATTTGAACCTTTGGGTATAGTCAAAATAGGAGTTGAGACTAATCTCTATTTAAGTTCTTGAAAACACTTCTCACATTTTTCCATCCACTGAAACTTCACACCCTTTCGAGTCAACTGAGTCATTGGACCTGCTATTTTTGAGAAACTTTCAATAAATCTCCGATAATAGCCGGCCAATCCTAAGAAACTGCGAACTTCACTTACACTAGATGAGCTAGGCCAACTAGTTATTGCTTCCACTTTAACTGGGTCTACTTCAATTCCTTTGGTGGTAACCACATGACCAAGAAAACCTATGCGATCGAGCCAAAATTCACACTTCTTGAATTTGGCATATAATTTCTCCTTCCTCAAGGTATCAAGTACTACTCGGAGGTGTTCCTCATGTTGCTTCCTATCTTTGGAGTACACAAGTATATCGTCAATAAATACTATGACGAACTGGTCCAAATATTGATGAAACACTCGGTTCATTAGGTCCATAAATACCGTAGGAGCATTGGTCAAACCGAAAGGCATGACAGTGAATTCATAATGCCCATAATGAGTCCTGAAAGCAGTTTTTGGTATATTGGTTACATTGATATTCAGCTGATGATACCCCGACCTCAAGTCAATCTTTGAAAACAACGTTGCACCCCTTAACTGATCGAATAAATCTTCTATTCTTGGTAGGGCGTATCTATTTTTTTTTTATAGTTAAATGATTCAGTTCTCGATAGTCAATGCACATCCTCATACTCCCATCCTTCTTATTCACAAAAAGTACTGGGGCCCCCCAAGGAGATACACTCGGTCGAATGAAACCTTTTTCCATTAACTCCTCCAATTGTAACTTCAATTCTTGGAGTTCTTTTGGTGCCATTCGGTACGGAGCCTTAGATACTGGTGCTGCTCTGGAACCAAATCAATTGTAAATTCCACTTGCCTATCTGGTGGAATGCCTGGCAAATCTTCTGGAAATACGTCTGAAAAGTCTCGCACGATGTCAATATCATTAACCATCATTTCCATATGTTTAGAATCGATGATGTTAACTAAGAACCCCTGGCATGACTCCTTTCTCAATATCTTTTTCACTTGTATAGCCGATATAAGACGAGGTAGCGATTTGAACTTTGCTCCCAAGAACCGGAACTCTTCCTCTCCCGGTCTATGAAATAACACCTCTTTCTCATAACATCGAATGGTCGCATGATTAAGTCCAAACCAATCCATGCCTAAACTATGTCAAAATCTTTCATCTCCAAAATGTATAAGTCTGCCTCTAATATTTTTCCGTCAATCTCCAATTTCATAGGCTTAGTCATCTTATTTGTGTGGGTAGGTGGTGCCATTTCCTAAAATCTAACTTTAAGTCACTCATCACACACTAATACTAAGTCTAAGATATCTTATCGTAATACATATCTTAAAGTTGACGAGGAACTAAACGTGCATGTCTTATAAAATTAAAGGTAGGCAAAAAAAATATTTAGCTTATGCAAAGGTCTAAGTACATTAATCTTCTTACCCATTTACATACATCGGAGTCGTCGGATGGTAGTTGAGTGGTGAATGCTAGGTGCCAAGAACCTTGTCATAATTCTTGTTTCTTAAAATTTTTATCAAAATGTGATTAAATTCCAAGTTCACCTCCATAGGCATAGAAATAACATATAAGTACAATTAGAGTTACATGTAACAACCTTGTAGCATTAAATTAATATTTACTTAAAAGCAATAATGGGCTAACGTTGGAATAATTCATGAACAGTGACTTTCAATTTTATTATGTTTGAAATATTGTTTATTGTCTCGTCGATTTGAATAATGCGCAACTAAAAGGCTTCCAGAAGAGGAGGGGGGTCACAGATGGACCGCTTAAATCCCAAGCTCTTCTTAGACAGTTTAGGTCCTTTTGACAAAGCCTTTCAATTTTACAA